>NW_026057585.1:40850410-40995383 GCF_023721935.1 Panthera uncia
GTGAGATCATGACCTGAGTTGAAATCAAAAGTCAGATGCTTAACCAACTGAGCTACCCAGGCACCCCAAATTGTGTTAATACTTCTGATCAGCATTGAGATAACTAACATTCCTATGTAACTTTCTAGTCAAGAAACATAGCTGGAACTAATGAAAATTTAAATATGGTTGATTCTCATTATTTGTTGATTCCATATTTATGAACTCACCTACTTGCTAAAATATTTATTTATTTATTTTTCCTAAAATTTATTTACAGCCCCAAAATGAATACTACTGGAACTTTATTTATAGTCACTCACAGACCTGTGCAGAGTGATGAAAAGAGTCATCCAAGGGACATGTTCCCACCTGAAGTTGATCAGGGTTATGCTCCGTCTGCTTTCACTTCTCATACTGTAAACTCTTTTTTTCAGTCTATTTAGTGCCACATCTTTCACATTTGTGTGTGGTATTTTTTTTGTTTGTTTTTTTGGATGTGAATGTGCTGTTTAACATGTCCCCCAGGGGTGCCTGGCTGACTCAGAGCATGTGACTCAATCTTGGAATTGTAAGTTTGAGCCCCATGTTGAATGTAGAGTTTACTTTAAAAAATAGAAATAAAATGACCCCTAAGTGTACTACTCGAAGTGCTGTCTAGTGTTCCCAAGTGCACTAGGTTGTGATGTGTTAGATAAGCTTCATTCAAGTATGAGGTATACTACTGTTGGCAGTGAGTTCAATGTGAGTTAATACATATTAAATAAGGTGCATTTATTTATTTAGTTAGTTAGGTAGCCTTCACACCCAGCAAGGAGCCCAGTATGGGGCTTGAACTCATGACTCTTGAGATCAAGACCTGAGCTGAGATCAAGAGTTGGATGCTTACCCGACTTAGCTACCCAGGCACCCCAAATAAGCTTTTTTTTTTTTTTTTTTTTAATTTTTATTTATTTTTGAGAGAGAGAAACAGAATCTGAAGCCGGTTTCAGGCTCTGAGCTGTCCGCATAGAGCCCAACGCAGGGCTCAGACTCACAAAGATCGTGACCTGAGCCTAAGTCAGAAGTTTAAACAACTGAGCTACCCAGGTGCCCCCACATAAGCTGTCTTTAAACAGAAACACATGTTAAACATGATTATATATCAACTGGCTGATGAAAATGTGACCAGAGGCTTGCAGGAACTTAACCTATAGGAAAAATGTTTCAGTATTGGCTAATTCAGTATTTGTGACAACTTTATAGAACAAACTAATATGAATAACAAGAATCAACTACTGTATAAGAGATTTGTTATACCAGTTCTTTTTATTATTATTATTATTATTATTATTTTAATTTTTCTTTATTTTTGAGAGGCAGAGAGAGACAGAGAGAGGGAGATACAGAATCTGAAGCAGGCTCCAGCCTCTGAGCAAGCTGTCAGCACAGAGCCCGACGCTGGGCCTGAACTCAGGAACAGTGAGATCATGACCTGAGCCGAAGTTGGATGCTCAACCAACTGAGCCATCCAGGCGCCCCTGTTATGCCAGTTCTATGTTTCTGAAATATTGAAACTGTCTTGGAAACTCCCTAATCTCCTCTATAGATTCTTAAAGGTGGTGGAGCATCCTCATAGAGGTGGATGAATATGCTGATGAAAATTTTTTGTCCTCTCAGAGAGAATGACGGTAAAAATGCTAGAACTTGGAGGAATTCCTATAGGTCTGGTAAGATTCAACTTGCTTGCAATTTGATATTCAGCCCTTGACATTGGTATCAAAAGATTCTAGAAGGGCTCTGTTCTGATAGAGGAATGGTAAAGTGTTCTAATTCCTTGTGAATCTTTGTCTCATCTTGATTATTTTATTTTCTCTTCACACTCTTTGTAGTCTTGTTTTTCTTGATTGTTTTGTTGACTAAGACTATTGAGAATTCTTAGGACAGATGGAGCCTGGCTTTTAGAAAGCATTACCTAATCATTATTACCTGTGACTGGGTTTTAAAAAAACTGCCATTAAACTGAATATCCTTAAAGATAAAAATCACTGAATAAAATTAATGTGAATTTAACTTTTTTCCTAAATTTATTTAATTAATTTAATTAATTTATTTTTTCATGGATATAATTTGTCAAATTGACTTACATACAACACACAGTGCTCATCCTAACAAGTACCCTCAATGCCCATCACCCATTTTCCCTTCTCCTCCACTCCCCCATCCACCCTCAGTTTGTTCTCTGTATTTAAGAGTCTCTTGTGGTTTGCCTGCCTCCCTCTTTGTAACTATTTTTCCCCCTTCCCTTTCCCCAGGGTCTTCTGTTAATTTTCTCAAGATCCACATATGAGTGAAAACATGTATCTGCTCTTCTCTGACTGACTTATTTCACTTAGCATAATACCTTCCAGTTCCATCCACATTGCTGCAAATGGCATGATTTCATTCTTTCTCATTGCCAAGTAGTATTCCTAACTTTCTCCCAAAATTTAACTAATTGACAAATTTATAACTACTCAACACAGCACTGCAAAAATTGAATTTAACATTATTAATGTAAGACTTGTTTTTCATATTTTAAAGCAAGCACTTAAGAATCATAATTATAAGCATTTTTTCTTTTTCAGTGTTTATTTAAAAGTTTTTAACATTTTTTCCATTTTTGAGAGACAGAGTGCTAGCGGGGGAGGGGCAGAGAAAGAGGGAGACACAGTATCTGAAGCAGGCTCCAGGCTCTGAGCTATCAGCACAGAGCCTGATGGGGGGGCTTGAGCCCATGAACCATGAGATCAGACCTGAGCTGAAGTCGGACGCTTAACTGACTGAGCCAACCAGGTGCCCCTATGAGCATTTTCAAAATGTTATATAGTTAGCTAGCTGTGAAAGGTAGCTTTAATGGGGAAAACTGCAAGTCAATAAAAATGGACATTTATTAAAGTGGAAGTTAATAGAGGGATCTTTTTTTAAAAAAAATTTTCTTAATGTTTATTTTTGAGAGAGACATAGAGTGTGAGTGGGGAAGGGGCAGAGAGAGAGGGAGACAACAGAATGTGAAGCAGGTTCCAGGCTCTGAGCTGTCAGCACAGAGCCTGGTATGGAACTTGAACCCATAAATGGTGAGATCATGACCTCAGGACACTCAACAGACTGAGCTACCCAGGTGCCCCAAAGATAAGAGAAGGATCTTTACATCAGACATTTCATATAGGTCTTGTTGAATTAGTAATACATACTTAGATTGCAAATGTCCATTAAAAATGAATAGTCATGTAGAGCTGAGATTATGTCTTAATGATGGTAAATGCACAGTACATAATACGTGCTCAATTAATGCTATCCTGAAATGAATCAGTCTAAGAATCTAAGTGGTCTGAGAATTATTTCTAAGCTCTCCAGTTCTAAGAATAACCAGGCTAATTTGGACCTCAGAATGCTATGTAGATACTTTCTCATCTCATTTCTTCTAAATCATCAGTCAACTAAGGGAATTTTTTTTGACTTGTGAAATTAGAAAGTTCAGGTTGTTTATCTGGCTTCAGGCAAAACTAAATCAGAGTATTTAAATGATGTCCTTTCAGGGCTTTTTTCCTTCTCTTGCTTGCCACTGACAGTTTCAGCCTTAAATTTTTCTACTCTAGAGAGAATCCTATCTGTTTGGCTGTCTTCTCATTAGCCCTAGACCAGATCTCATGGAAGAACTATGATTGGTGATGCTTGTGTCATATACTGTGTGTGTGTGTGTATGTGTATGTGTATGTACTGTGTATGTTGTGTACCTACAGGTATACATGTAGGTGGGCTCAGCCATGCTTCAATTAAGTGTATCATCACACATTTTTCACATTTATTTTATCGGTTCTGCAACTCATAAAAATGGAAACATACAGTATGCATTCCTTTGTGTCTCTTTGGCGAAACAGTATGCTTATGAGCTTTATATTGTTGTATGAACTTCCAGTTTGTTTATTTCATTGCTGTGTATATACAAATTATATATCTATTGTTGATGGGCATTTGAGTGGTCACAAATAATGCTGCTATGAACATTCTTGTACATGTCTTCAGATGTGCATATGCATGCATTTTTCTCCACGTATATGTATTTCTTTTTTTAAAGTTTATTTTGAGAGAGAGAGAGGGAGGGGCATAGATGGAGAGGGAGAATCCCAAGCAGGCTCCACGCTGTCAGAGCAGAGCCTGATGTGGGACTGTATCCCACGAACTATGAGATCATGACCTGAGCTGAAACTAGGAGTGAGACACTTAACACCCTGAGCCATCCAAGTGCTCCCATGTGTATGTATTTCTATTGGGTATATACCTAGGATTGAAATGGTTGGGTCAGACAGTGTGTATTTATTAAGCTGTAGATGTTGCCAAACGGTTTTCCAAAGTGGTTGCATCAATTTACAGTAGCATATCAGAGTTCTGGTTGTTCCACATTCTTGTCAATACTTGGTTTTGTCTTTTTTTAAAAATCTTGATCACTGTGATTTTGATTTCTGTTTCCTTGATGACTAATAAAGTAGAATGTTATTTCATGTTGATTGGCTAATTGAATCTCTTTTGTGTGTGTGAAATGCCTGGTCAAGGCAATACTCCATTTAAAAAATATTAGGTTGTGGGGCGCCTGGGTGGCTCGGTTGGTTAAGCATCCAACTTCGGCTCAGGTCATGATCTCGTGGTCCGTGAGTTCGAGCCCCGCGTCGGGCTCTGTGCTGATAGCTCAGAGCCTGGAACCTGTTTCAGATTCTGTGTCTCCCTCTCTCTGACCCTCCCCCGTTCATGCTCTGTCTCTCTCTGTCTCAAAAATAAAATTAGAAAAACGTTAAAAAAAAATTAAAAAAAAATATTAGGTTGTCTAATTCCTATTGGTGTATAGGAATTTTAAAAATATATTTTGGTCACGAATCCTTTCTTTGATCAAAATATGCGCTGCAAATATTTTTTCTCACTCTGGGGGTTACCTTTACATCCTCTTAATGGTGTATTTATTTATTTTTCGTTTTGAGAGAGAGAGAGAGAGAGAGAGAGCGAGAGCGAGCATGAGCAGGGGAGGGGCAGAGAAAGAGGGAGACACAGAATCTGAGCGGGCTCCAAGCTGTGAGCTGTCAGCACAGAGCCCAATGTGAGGCTTGAACTCAAAAACCGAGATCGTGACCTGAGCCAAAGTCTGCTGCCTAACCGACTGAGCCACCCAGGTGCCCCTCTTAATGGTGTCTTTTGCTGAACAGAGGTTCTGAATTAAAATATCCAATTGATACATTTTTTTCAAATACTATTTTTTGGGAATGGTTTACGAAAATCTTTGCCTACTTCAAGATCATCAAGGATGTTTTATTTTTTTTTGCTAAAAAGTAAAATTTTGGTAGGTGCTTGGGTAGCTCAGTCAGTTAAGCGTCAGGCTCTTAATTTCGGAACAGGTCATGATCTCATGGTTTATGGGACCCAGCCCTGTGTCAAGCCCTGCACTGACAGCACGGAGCCTGCTTGGGATTCTCTCTTTCACTTTGTCTCTCTAATAAACATTTAAAGTAAAGTTTTTTACTCTGCACATTTAGATCCATTGTGTGAATTGATTTTTATGTGTGGCATGAGGTAGTCAAAACATGTTATTCCATATGGATATCCAGTTGACCCATTATAATCTGTTGAAATAACTTCTTTCTCCACTGTACTGTAGTTTCACCTTTGTCATAAGTCAGATGGCCATATTTGCTCATACCTCTGTTAGTTAAAGGTAAAAAGATGAGGAGGGGCACCTGGGTGGCTCACCTCAGGTTGTGATCTCCAGATCCTGAGATCAAGCCCTGCATAGGGCTCTGTGCTGAGTGTGAAGCCTTCTTGGGATTCTCTGTCTCCCTCTCTCTGTCCTTCCCCGGCACTCGCTCTCTCTCTCTCTCTCTCTCTCTCCCTCTCTCCCTCTCTCCCTCTCTCCCTCTCTCTCTCCCTCTCAAAATAATTAAATAAACTTTAAAATATTACTAAAATAAAGGTAGACTTGTTCCTTTTAAACATTTAAAAATATTGTGATGACTAAAATTCAAAGTAAAGATAATTCCAGAAGAAAAAATTTTGATCTTAAAAAATCTTTGCCCACGTTGTGTCAGTATTATATATTTAATAATAACTGTTTAATTACTTGCTTTTTGTAAGTTTTCTATTCTAGGAGATAAATAAATACAGTGATGGGTACTTTCGGTATCAAGCCTTAGGCACTGCCAGTGTTTAGGCCTCACACCTCTCCATAGATGGATATCTTTTCCTTCTTTTAATTTTTTTTTTTTCAACGTTTTTTATTTATTTTTGGGACAGAGAGAGACAGAGCATGAACGGGGGAGGGGCAGAGAGAGAGGGAGACACAGAATCGGAAACAGGCTCCAGGCTCCGAGCCATCAGCCCAGAGCCTGAAGCGGGGCTCGAACTCACGGACCGCGAGATCGTGACCTGGCTGAAGTCGGACGCTTAACCGACTGCGCCACCCAGGCGCCCCGGATATCTTTTCCTTCTTAAAAAAATTTTTTTTAATCTTTATTTAGTTTTGAGAGAGAGAGAGTGTGGAGGAGGGGCAGAGAGAGAGGGAGTCACAGATCCAGAGGAGGCTCCTGGGTCTGAGCTGTCTGCACAGAGCCCAACACGGGGCTCAAACTCATGAACAGTGAGATCATGACCTGAGCCGAAGTCAGAGGCTTAACTGACTGAGCCACCAGGCCACCCACTTTTCCCTCTTTATCAACACAGAGAGGGAATGACTTGGTAGGAGAGACTGAATGACTTACAGAGAAGTATAAAACTCTTCTCTAGTTCTGTGTTAAATAATGTGATTCATCAAGCAAGAAACCTACAGAAAACAGTAATAGATCTGTCAAGATATCTTCTTTTGATTAGCACGGGGTTCTCACATATTTTGTAGAAGTATTCTAAAGTTGTTATGGATATTCTCAAGTAAATCTTAACTTCTGGAAAACATACTGTTAACTGCCATTTGGAGGAAGTATTAGCTTAAGGTCATGTATCATTTGTTTTCTAGACATAACCTATCTTATTTTCTCCTGGAAGAAGTTCTTTTTTCACAGTTTTATCATAGTGCAGAGAGCTAACAGAATCTCATGGATTGAACCCTGGTTTAAGCAGTAAGACCTAGGTTCCAGTTCTGACTCCATTAATTGTGTGATCATAGGTGTTCCTTGAGTTTGTTGCCACATATAGGAAATGAAGATGATGCCTAGCCTACTTTTGAAGTTATTGTGAAAGTATAATGAGAAAGTTCTTTTGTTATTGTAAAACACGGTATCAGTAGAGTGGTTAAGACTGTTCTGCCACTTGATTAGCTGCGTAATGTTGGGTGAAGTATTTAACTTTTAAGCCTCAGTTTTCTCATCTGTAAAATGGTAATAATGATAGTACTTGCTTCCATAGGTTTTTGAGAGTTTTAAATGAGGTAATGCAAATAAAGTATAGTGCCTGGCCTAGTGGACATAATAAATGTTAACAATTACAGTTATATACATTTACTGGTTATGCACTATATGTTGCGGGTACTTTATATAAATTCTTTTATTTAATTCTCAGGACAGTTCTGTGTGGTTGGAATGCTTTTTTCCCATTTCACAGATGAGGACTGAATATCATAGGTTAATCACTCAAGGTAACCAGTAAGTTGTTTAGTTGGATGGGAATCTAAAACTTGTGTCTTTTTCCCTCAGTATACCAGGTTGCCTTTCATGTATATGCTGTAGGTGCATCAACACTATATAGACAGATCACCTTTGATTCACGTTTACAGAGTTTTTCGAAGACTGAGTTTTGTGGATAATCCACTGTTTTCACGAATCTTTCCCAGTCTTCCTAGGTTTCTTTAATTTGCTCAATAGGCCAGAACTGCTGCTACAAAAATAAACATGCTTTGTTGATATATAATTAAGAACAGTTAATGGTTTGTTTACAAACCACTAGACTCCTTGAGTCTGGCTGTGTTAGCTATTACAGAGTGACTTTAGATTGCACCTCTCGAAAGGGAAAAATACTCTGAATTTATTATTTGTAAGAAGCTTACTTTAAGGTGAAGTGCAGAACTGTAATGACTTTATAGCTGAGAGAAAAAAGGTCATAAGATCCAGAAATGAACAAGTACCTAGCCTTAAGTATTTCTGGGTGAAGTTTCTTGATGTTGAGTCTGAGAAAGTAAGAAATAGTCATTATATTCAAAGGAAATCTGGAGTACTATACTGAGATTTTCTCCCCCCCCCTTTTTTAAAATGAAGTCCATTTTTTGAACTTGGAAAACTAGTAAGAGACCTTTAAATTGTTCTTAGTCAAGGTATCTCCTATATAATTTCCTTTCACAGTTATCAAATGGGTACCGTTGAAATGAACTCTTTCACTTGTTGCTATACACACACACACACACACACACACACACACAAAGTCTTTTTAGAGAAAGCGTTTCATTTTAGTTTATTTTTAATTTTTATTTATTTTTTAATGTTTATTTTTGAGAGAGAAGAGTGCAAGTGGTGGAGGGGCACAGAGAGGGGGACAGAGGATTAGAAGCAGGCTCTGTGCTGACAGCAGAGAGCCCAGTGAGGGGCTCCCACTCATGAACTATGAGATCATGACCTGAGCCAAAGTTGGATGCTTAACTTACCAAGCCACCCAGGCACCCCTATGTGTTTATTTAAAATCCATTAAAAAAATTTTTTTTTCGCGTTTATTTATTTTTGAGAGACAGAGACAGAGCACGAGCAGGGGAGGGGCAGAGAGAGAGGGAGACAGAGAATCTGAAGCAGGCTCCAGGCTCTGACCTGTCAGCACAGAACCTGACACGGGGCTCAAATTCACAAACTGTGAGATCATGACCTGAGCTGAAGTTAGTTGGATGCTTAACCAACTGAGCCGCCCAGGCGCCCCTTAAAATCCATTTTTATTTTTTTATTTTTTATTTATTTATTTATTTTAAATATTTAACGTTTATTTATTTTTGAGACAGAGAGAGACAGAGCATGAATGGGGGAGGGGCAGAGAGAGAGAGAGACACACACAGAATCGGAAGCAGGCTCCAGGCTCTGAGCCTTCAGCCCAGAGCCCGACGCAGGGCTCAAACTCACGGACCGCGAGATCGTGACCTGAGCTGAAGTCGGACGCTTAACCGACTGAGCCATCCAGGCGCCCCTTAAAATCCATTTTTAAAAGACAGTTTTCATGTAAATGTTTGTGTATTTGGGACTAAAAGATTTTCTATTGACAAGTCATCTGTGAAGTTGAATTTATAAATTAATGGGAAAATAATATAGCATTTATGAATTTTATCAACACCTGGGAATTTATCTTCTATGTGGAGTTAGACACAGGTGTTTATGAAAAATAATTTGTTGTGTGTTTGTAGTTCACAGGAACACTGTCTTTCAAACTTTAATTCTTCTAACTTTATTGTTTTTGTTGTATGTGGGTATAATCCATATAAATTCTTTACTTTAGACTTTGACTTTTTTGCCTAGCCTCAATTAAAATATTAAAAGAAAATTTTTTTAATGTTTATTTATTTTTGAGAGAAATAGAGTGCAAGCAGGGGCAGAGCAGAGAGAGGGAGAAACAAACTGAACCAAACTCCAGGTTCTGAGCTGTCAGTACAGAGCCCGACTGTACTGGGGCTCAAACTAACTAACTGTGCGATATGACCTGAGCTGAAGTTGGATGCTTAACCAACTGAGCCACCCAGGCACCCCATCTCTCTTTTCCTTTCTTTCCTTTTTCAGGACTGTATGGTTAAGCATCCCACTCTTGATTTTGGCTCAGGTCACAATCCCATGGTTCGTGGGATTGAGCCCCGTGTCAGACTCTGTGCTGGCATCACGGAGCCTGCTTGGAATTCTCTCTCTCTGTCTCTCTTTCTCTCTTTCTCTCTCTCCCCCCTCCCCATTTCTCTACTCCTCACCCGCTCCTGCTATCTCTTTCTCTCAAAATAAATAAATAAACTTAAAAAAAAAAAAAAAAAGAAGAAGCTAAGGTTTTAACCTGTATTCCTGAAAAGGTGTTTTTATTTTTTAGGTATATTTTGGAATAACTATATTGACGAGTAATTTACTGCACGATAATTTAAAATATGCAATTTGATATGTTTTCATATATGTATATATTGTGCAGCCATCACCACAATCAAGGCAATGAACATAGCCATCTCTCCTCAAAGTTTCTTCTTGCCTTTTTGTAATCTCTTCCTCTTGTTTTTCCTCCCCACCCTTACTTGACCCAGGCAACCACAGTGATCCATCCTCTTTTTGTCACTATAGGTGTGGAGGTGGATTGTTGTCAAATGCCTTTTTCTGTATTTGCATTGGAGATCTTACGGTTTTCTTTTTTAGTCTGTTAATAGAGTGAACTATATTGAATCAACCATATATACATATAAACCACTCTTATGTTTTGGAGCTAAACATCATTTGATCGTGATGTATTATCCTTTCATACAGGCCTACCTCAGCGAACACTTCAATAAAGTAAATATCTCAATAAAGCAAGTCAAATGAATTTTTTGTTTTCCATTGTATATAAAAGTTATATTTATACTATACTGTAGTATATTAATTGTGTAATGGCATTATGTCTACAAAAACAATGTATATGCCTTAATTTAAAAATGCTTTGTTAAAAAATGCTACCCATTACCTGAGCTTTCAGTGAGTGATAATCACTTATTACACATCATTCTAACATAGAATGTAATAAAAAAGTTGGAAATACTGGGAGAATTACCAAAATATGACACAGAGACAGAAAATGAGCAAATGCTGTTGGGAAAATGGCACCAATAAATTTGTTTGAGTCAGAGTGGCTACATACCTTCAATTTGTAAAAATGTAGTATCTACATAGCACAGTAAAGCCAAGTGCAGTACTATGAGATATGCCTGTGTGTTGTTGGAATCAAAAAAATTTGTTTAGAATTTTGCATCTGTGTTCGTGAGGAGTATGCGTTTATAGTTTTGTTTTCTTGTGTTGTTTGTGTCTGGCTTTGATATCAGAGTAATGCTGGCCTCATAGAATGAGTTGAGAAAGTATTCTTGTTCAATTTTCTTGAAGAGTTTCAGTAGATTGGTATTTCTTCCTTAAATGCGTAATATGTAGTATAGTCAGAATTCACCAGTGAAGCCCCCAAGGCCTTGTGTTTTACTTGTTAGTAAGTTTTTAACTGCAGTTTCTTTAGATATATTTAATGTATCCATTTCTCTTTGGGTGAGCTTTGGAAGTTTCTGAACTTTCAAGGAATTTGTCCATTTCATCTAACTTATTTACTTTGTTGACATGAAGTGATTTATAATCTCTTTTAAAAATTGATATGGCATAAAAATTGAGATATAATAAAATCCACCCTTATTTTAAAGTGTACAATTCAGTGATTTTTAGTATATTCACAAAGTTGTGCAACCATTACCAGTATCTAATTGCAGAATACTTTTTTATTTTTAATGTTTGTTTTTGAGAGAGAGGGCACAAGCAGGGGTAGGGGTAGAGAGAGAGAGGGAGACATAGAATTCAAAGCAGGCTCTAGGCTCTAGGCTCTGAGATGTTAGCACAGAGTCTGACATGGGCTTGAACCCATGAACTGTGATATCATGACCTGAGCCGAAGTCAGATACTTAACCAACTGAGCCACCCAGGCGCCCCCAGAATACTTTTATCACTCTAAAAAGAAATGGCTACCTGGGTGGCTCAGTCGGTTAGGCATCAGCGTTCACCCAAAGTGATGATCTTGCCGGTCCTGAGTTCGAGCCTTGCGTAAGCCTCTGTGCTGACAGCTCAGAGCCTAGAGCCTGCTTCAGACTCTCTGTCTCCCTCTCTCTCTCTCTCTGCTCCTCCCCCACTCACACTCTGTGTCTTTCTCTTTAAAATAAATAAACATTAAAAAAAAATAAAAAGAAACATTATACCCATTAGCAATCACTTTCAACCATTTCCTCCCACCTCCAGTCTCTGCAGAGTCACTAATCTCCTTTTTGTCTCTATGAATTTGTCTGTTCTAGATGTTTTATATCCGTGGAATCATACAGTATGAGACCTTTTGTGACTGCCTTTTTTTGCTTAGCATAATAATGTTTTTACGATTTATCCATGTGATAGCATGTATCAGCACCTCACCCCTTTTTATGGCTGAAAAATATGCCGTTGTAGACTAAATTTTTTTTTTATCATTCAACAGTTTATGGACATTTCAGTTACTTCCACTTTTTGCCTATTATGAGTAATGCTGCTGTGAACATTTGGGAACAAGTTTTTGTGTGAAACCTGTATCCTTTTTCTTGCCTTTGTATCCAGGAGTGTAATTCCTGGGTCGTAGGGTAATTCTATGTTTAACTTACTGAGGAACTGCCGAACTTTTCCAAAGCAGCTAGCTGCACCATTTTGTATTCCCGCTACCAGTTTTATGTTATGCCACATTCTTGCCAACACTTGTGTTATCCATCTTTTTATTACCTTTATTTTAATGGGTATGAAGTGGTATCTCATTGTGGTTCTTACTTGTATTTCCCTGATGGCTACTGATGTTCAGCATCTTTTTATGTTCTTATTGGCTATTTGTACATCTTCTTTGCAGAAATACCTGTTCAAGTCCATTGCCAATTTTTAAATTAGATTGTCTTTTCGTTATGTTGTAAAGGTAGAATTTTATAGACCAGTGATTTGCAAATACTTTTTTCTCATCGTTTGGGTTGTCTTTTCATGATCTTGATGGAGTTCTTAGAAGCATAAAATGGTTTGATTTTGAGGATTCTAGCTTATCTGTATTTTTTTTTACTTTTGATTTTAAATTTTTAATTGTAGAATATACATAACATAAAATCGACCATTTTAATCATTTAAAAAAAACGTTTATTTATTTATTTTGAGAGAGCGTGATCAGGGGAGGGGCAGAGGTGAGAATCCCAAGCAGGCTTTTCACTATCAGAGCAGAGCCTGATGCAGGGCTCAACCTCATGTACTGTGAGATCATGACCTGAGTCAAAATCAAGAGTCAGATGCCCGACTGAGTCACCAGAGGCACTCTTAACCATTTTTGAGTGTACAGTTTAGTGGCATTAAGTATATTCATGTTGTTGGACAAGCCATTACCACCATTAATCTCCAGAACTTTTTTCATTTTGCAAACTATAACTCTGTACCCATTACACAATAACTCCAGTTTCCCCCTTTTCCTAGTCCCTGGTAACCACCATTCTGTTTTCTCTCTCTATGAATTTGACTACTCGAGGCACCTCATTTATAGGTAGAATCATACAGTATTTGTTCTGGGTTGCTTTATGCTTTTACTGTCAAATGTAAAAAAACTTTTATCCAGGGTCATAAGATTTATACCTATGTTTTCTTCTAAGAATGTTATTTTGGCTTCTACATATAGGTCTTTGATTCTTTTCGAGTTAATTTTTATGTATCACATAAAGTAGAGGTCTAACTTCTTTTGCATGTGGATATCCAGTTGTTTCAGCACCATTTGTTGGAACGATTATTCTTTACCCATTGATTTGTCTTGGTACCCTTGTTAAAATAAATATCTTTTAAGTATAGAATCTATAGTAATATTACTAATTTCTTATCTAAAAATTGGTGATTTGTATTTATTTTTACCTAGTCAGTCTGGCTAGAGATTTATTAGATTTGTTGATTTTTCTTAAAGAACCAGCTTTTGGTGGGGCGGTGGGGTTCCTGACTGGCTCAGTTGGTAGAGCATGTGACTCTTGTTTTCAGGGTTGTGAGTTCAAGCTCCATGTTGAGTGTAGAGCCTACTTTAAAAAACAAAACAAAATTAAAAAAAAAAAAACTCCGTTTCTTGAAAAAGAAAAAACAAAGGACCACCTTTTGATGTATAAATTTTTCTGCTTTCTTTTGTTGGTTATTATTTATTTATTTATTTATTTTTGCCTTTTCTTTATTATTTCTTGTTTTTATATGATTATATTTTCTTTTTCCAGTTTCTTAAGGCAGAGGCTTGATGTCATTGAGTTGAGACCTTTTGTCTTTACTAATGTATGCTTACTGCTGTAAATTGTCCTGTAAGTACTGCTTTTGCTGTATCTAACAGATTCTATTTTTTTATTTTTTTAATGTTTGTTTATTTTTAAAGGAGAGAGACAGCAAGCATGAGTAGGGAAAGAGTAGAGAGAGCAGGAGATACAGAATCCGAAGCAGGCTCCAGGCTCTGAGCTGTCAGCACAGAGCCTGACGCAGGGCTTGAACTCACAAACTGTGAGATCATGACCTGAGCCGAAGTCGGATGCTCAACCAACTGAGCCACCCAGGCGTCCCCTCACAGATTTTAATATGTTGTAGTTTTGTTTTCATTTAGTTCTATAATTCTCTAATTACTCTTTTGACTTTTTTTTCTTTGACTTTTATGGGTTATTTGAGATATTTGGGGATTTTTGAGATATGTTTTTATTACTCATTTCTAATTTAATTCCTTTGTAGTCAAATTATGTGTTTTGAATCCTATAAAATTTATTATTCTTTCCAAATAACTTTTTTCAAATAATTTAAAACTACTTTTAAACTGTTTTTAGACTATTTACAATTGAAGGGTTACTATAAAGTGACTCTTGATATAGGTAAGTTTAAACCTGCTACTTCCTTCCTATTTGTGTTTTGTTTCTTCTACATGTTCTTTATTCCCTTTTTCCTTTTGTTCTGCCGTATTTTGGATTTTTAAAAAATTATTTTATTTCCTTTGTTGGCCTATTAACTATCACATGTGTTTCATTTTGTTTTTCTTTTATTTATTTTTTTCGAAGTTTATTTATTTTGAGAGACCGAGAGTGCAGGCAGGGAAGGGGCAGAGAGAGGGAGAGGGAAAATTCCAAGTAGTCTCTGTGCTGTGGCACAGTGCCTGACACGGGCTCTATCCAATGAACTGTGAAATCATGGCCTAAGCGAAAATCAAGAGTTGGACGCTTGACTGAGACACCCAGGTGCCCAGTTTCTGTTTTTTTTTTTTTTTAAATGGTTGCTTTAAGTTTTATAGTATACATCTTTAATTTATCACATGCATCTTGACATGTGGTATTATACCACTTCACATGTAGTATTAGAGTCTCTTGGGTCTTGTGCTACTACAGTTTACTTCCATTTATGTTCTAAATTTCGCAATGTATTGGTATCATTTTTGGTTGAAACAGTCAATTTTCTTTTAAAGAGATTTAAAAACTAAGGGGAAAAATCTTTATATTTAGTCTCATTTACCATTTCTTGTGCTTTTCATTCCTTTGGATAGATCCAGACTGCCACCTATTACCTTTTTCCTTCTGTAACTTCCTTTAACATTTCCTATAGTGCGTGTCTGTTGGTGATGGATTCTTTTTAACATTTACAATTTGAGATCATCTTTACTTCATCTTAGTTTTTGAAAGATATTTTCTCTGACAGTTGAATTCTTAGTTGATAGTTTTTTTCAATACTTTAAAGATTAAATTTTACCTCTTTAACCTCTTTGATCTTTAGGTTTATAATTTCCGTGAGATTTGTAAAGTTTTGGGACATTATTTTTTCAGACTCTTTCCTACTTCTTTTGGGTGCTCCACTTATCCATATACTGAGATGCTTGATATCCTACAGCTTATTTATGCTTTTTTTTCAGTCTTGTGTTCCTGTTTTGTATAGTGTCTGTTGCTAGGTCTTCCTGTTCATTGACATTTTCTTTGCAGTGTCTAATCTGCTGTTATTCCCAAACAGCATTTTTTATTACTAGAACAATCAAATTTTTATTTTTTTATTAAAAAAAAGTGTATTTACTTATTTTGAGAGACAGAGTGTGTACATGTGTGCCAGCCAGGGAAGGGGAGAGAGAGAATCTCAAACAAGCTCCATGCTGTCAGCATGGAGTCCGACATGGGGCTTGATCTGACAAACCACAAGATCATGACCTGAGCAGAAAATAAGAGTCAGCTGTTCACCTGACCACTCAACCAACTGAGCCGCCCAGGCACCCCTTCATCTGCTTTTTTGAATGTATGAACTACGTTTATGATAAGTGATTTAATGTTCTTGTCTGGTAAATCTATCATGTATGGATCATTTTCTGTTGATTGATTTTTGGCATTATGAGTGGTATTTTCCTTCTTTGCATGTCTTCTAATTTTTTTTTAATGTTTATTTTGAGAGAGAGAGGGTGTGCATGAGTGTGAGCAGGAGAGGGGGAAGAGAGAATTCCAAGCAGGCTCCACATTGACAGTGCATAGCCTGACACAGGTCTCGAACTCATGAACTAACTGTGAGATGATGACCTGAGCTGAGATCAAGAGTCGGATTCTTAACCGAGTGAACTACCTTCCTAGGTGCTACCCCTCCCCCCTTTTTAAGATTTTATTTTTAAGTAATCTTTATACCCCAGATGGGGCTTGAACCCACAACCCCAAGATCAAGGTCCAGAAATTCCTTAGGTGTTTGAAAACCAATAAGCTAAAGCACTTCACAGGCGTAATCTCTTCTGAACTTCACAGTAAGCCTGAGAAATACACTACTCCTGTTTTATAGATGAGGAAATGAAGCAAAGAAGAGTGAAGTGGCTTACTCATGGTCCGATAGTTGTTAGTTATATTTGATGATAAGGAATCATGTTTCTGTCTCCTATCAAACCTGATGCTTCTGTTACCTCTCTGTTGACTATGAAATAGGCTTATCTCTAAAGTCTGTTAAACATACCCAAAAACACTGAATCTGTGGTTCCAAACAACTTAGGGATCCAGAAAAGTGTGCTTTTCTTTGTTTATACTTTGCACCAAATATTCGATTTAGCTCTCTATAGCAACTGACTGTGATAAGCTAAATTGTCTAGCAAAGGTGTTTCTGTCCCAGACCATTATCTTAATCCTTTGAATGTCCTTGTTTGTTTCTTTTAAAATCATTTAAAGATCTGGAATAGTGCACAATTTAATATTTTCATTTATAACAACTGAAGAATTTAATATTTTCATTTATAACAACTGTACTAATATGAGTCCATAGTGTAACTTCTGTTTTGAATTTTTTCCAAGTTTTATAAAACTAAAAAATATTTTCAGTGTCTTATAATTTAGGTTGCATTTAGCTCTCAGACTTCACGGTTTTGTAGTAAGTTGTGTAGCTTATAACTTTGTTTAATCAGAACTGGTAATATTTGCTAGTGAGATTTTCTGTAGTCTTTTGAAGTGATTTCATATGTGCCATGAATCTTAGATCCTGCAATCTATTTAACACAGTAGTACCAGTGTTAGACTACAAATACTAGGAAAAGTAATTCTTTTCAGTCAAGATTGGTTTTGGATTTACTTTTGGAATTCTTGAATAGTCAATTGATTTTATTAGTATGTGAAAACAAGCAAAGCTCTGTAGCCAGGAATAAATAAGAAGGCCTTAGGAATAGGATTTAAATGGTTTGTTTTCCATTTTGGATGCTTTTAAAAGACAAAATAGCTAAGTTTTTCAAACTTCTGGAAGTTACTATAGTTAAATAATTCAAACAAAAAATGGTCACAAATCAAACTAGTTTATCTGCTACATTTGAAATGCTATAGTGAATGAGAGAATGCAATGTAGGGAATATAAGAAGTTTGGCTAATTTAATTTGCTTGTTATAAAAGACTTCATAGCAACTTTTAAATTTGGGAATACTTGGATCTGTGTTAATTTTTTTTATGACATTGTTTATCATTTGTAAACAAATGAATAAACTCGTTTTAAGTGCTTGATATCAGTTTCTTAATCACTATTTACTCTTTCTCTGTTTTCATTGAAACATAATTGATATAACATATTAATTTCTACTCTATTGTAATGAAACTTTTTACTGATAAGATCTGGCAGGTTGACAGATCAATTTTATCCATAAAACAGGTATAAGGCTATCTGCATTTTCTGTATAGATTAAAAAAAAATTTTTTTTTAATGTTTATTTTTGAGAGCTAGAGAGAGCACAAGTTGGGGAGGGGCAGAGAGAGAGGGAGACACAGAATCCGAAGCAGGCTCCAGGCTCTGAGCTGTCAGCACAGAGCCTGATGAGGGGCTGGAACTCACAGACCACGAGATGGTGACCTGAGTCAAAGTCGGACACTTTTAGCCGACTGAGCCACCCAGGTGCCCGTCTGTGTAGATTTTTGCTCTTTCTTTTTATTACATAAGAATTTGGAATGGCACACAATGGTAAATCATTTAAGAATGATATTCATAGGTTTATTTCTATGATATATATGAGTGAGTTTTTTGTAGCTCATGTTTTTCTTTTAATAAACTGGTTGAAATGATTTAAAGTTTTACATAATGCTTTTTGTCATGATTATAAACACATTGGTGTGTTTCTCAGAGTTGTAATCTATAAGTCTTATGTTTTTAAGAAGCTTACTTTTAGGGAATGTTTGGATAGCTTCATCTTGATTTATTTCTTCACTTATTTTGTCACGTGTATTTTCTATTTACTTCCAAAATAATGTTCACAAACTATTCATAGACGGATAATCTAAACAAGACAAAATCATTACTTTAGAGGATATGGAATGTTTTAAAGTCACATTTAAGAGAAAGTCATGATCTTTTTTACTGCATTCTTTAAAAATATTTTTTTTTAATGTTTATGTATTTTTGAGAGAGAGAGCGTGCACATGAGCCGGTGGGGGCTGGGGGGCGGGGTGCAGAGAGAGAGGGAGACACAGAATCCAAAGCAGGCTCCAGGCTTCAAGCTGTCAGCACAGAGTCCAATTAAGGGCTCTAACCCACAAACTGTGAGATCATGACTTGAGCCAAGTCGAATGCTTAACCAACTCAGCCACCTAGGTGCCCCTATTCCCTAATACTATTATAAAACACATATGAAAAATTCTTTTGTATTAATCCCTGAGCAAATTATAGGCTTCTGGGAAATGAGGTATGTCTTCATTAGTAGTCAGAAAAGGAATCTAAGGAGCTCTTAAATTTGTAAGAATTTTAATTTAGAATTAGATTTTGAAATGTTTTATGTGGGTACTCTGAGAAGCATTTGTAAGATTGTTAGCAACTCATCTTAGCCTATTGAAGATAACACATATTTTGTAGGCTAATATGAGGAATTATTTGTGAAATTGATAGAAAATGCAGTGTGTTGTCTGTTTGGAAATACCGTTTTTGTCCACAAATCTGTAAACAGTAACACATCCATAGTGACTATATTGTGGTTTCCCTTCACAGATACCAAGTTGTGCTAGTACATCCATATAAATAATTAATACCTGAAGTCTCAATGTAACATGGACATTAACAGTGATGACAAATAAATACAGACGCTTGGGAATCAAATACTAGGCGAAAAACACTTTTAAAAAGGTAAGAAAATAAGTAATCTTAATTAAGGCCAAGTGGGCTTTAGTTAGTAGAAGCCATTGACCAAAATTTCTTTTTCAGTGTATCAGGCTTTTAAGAAACACGTCTGGGTAATCCTGTGTATCTTAATACTGGTAGAACTCAGCTGTAAGTATCAGTTCTTGTGTGAAATGAACGTTGCAGATATCCTTGCCTGGTAAATATCATAACAAAAGAGGTTCCTATAGTGAACACCCAGTCCACAATGGGTAGTAAGGTGGCTTACTAGAACTTTGAATACAGTGCTAGAATGGGAGTGTCCATGTATACTCAGACACATCTTAAATTGTGCATCCTGCCTCTGATGATTGCCACCCCCACCACATACTTATAGAATGTAATGTTTTGCTATGTTTGTGAAAGGCGTTCAGGTTTGGATATAAAGGAGTTGGCAGTTGGAGTCTTTGTTGTAAGAAGAGTGAATTTTCAAGTCAAGGGTTACTTTTTGTAGGATTGTGTTTGCGCTGTGCACCCTCCTGTTAATTTAGCATATTTCTTAATGCAGTATTAAATGATTTTGTTTAGACATTTTTCCTACCTTGTGTTTTTCAAGAATTTACAGGGCACATTTGGGAGAGGTTGCATCTGTAGATATTAGATGTTAGTACTGATCTCCTAGCTGATTAAAACTGTAATCTTTTTATATTTAGTAGGCAGTAACTCTAGATTACAAGGTTTGTTAACTGTATCAGTTTTAAAATTGTAATCCTTCACTGAAAATAGTGTCACTTTTAGAATATTTACTTTCGTGTTTATAATAAAGGGACAATCTGTCATAAACATTGCTAGTCTTTTTTCTTGTGTTCTTCCTTTTTTCTAAATGGGCACTCATAATAATATTTAGCAAGATTCTCTGAAAAGGATATTATAATACATTATTATAAAGTAAAATTCTTAATTAACCAGCCTGTCCAAGAAATGGAGTGTAATTAGATTAATTAAAATATCTGGCCAACTGGGTACTTACTAAAAGAAAATCCTTACTGTTTTTGTCCTAACTGAAAATCCATAAGCCAAAAATAATAAAGTTTCTCTTTGTAATAGAGTCTTAGGGCACTTAAGTAATCATCAAGGTTACCATATATGGATATTTGAAGACTTAGTTGATTCTTTGGTGTGCATAACTTACATTATTTTTGTTGTTCAGTCCCCAGTTTTTCATATTTGAAGGCCAAAGCTTGGGAAGGCCTCTAGAATAAGAGTAATAGATTATATATTCTTAATTATATCTTGTTAAAGGCAGTCTTTGGGTCACCTCAAAAAAATATTGCTGTAGACTCTAGGAAAGAATGGAGTCACATTTTGATGCAAACTAATAATGAGTTGTTATAAGGATTTGGTATATTTCAAGCTCTTTTTGATTTGTTTTTGTTGGTTTTTAAAAATTCTTTTGTGGTTCCTTAGTATCTCTGAGACTATGGAGTTACTAAGAAGTATCAAAGATGTTATTTTGAATAGATACTCTGTTACCTACTATTTCCTCTTATAGGTGGGGTAAATCTGTTAGCATAAGTTAATTTGTTTCTTTAATTTTTTTTTATTATTTTATTTTAACGAAAGGAATTTAGGAGGTTCTAGTATTCTCCATGGCTGAAGCTGAGAGTCTGAAACCCTGATGCTTAAGCTCTATTCTAGATCATAGCTCCAACTCCTTCAGGATATAAGGAAAAGATAATATTTCCACAATGATAGATCTTTGGTTGTTCAGGTAAGTTATTTAGTTTTGCAGTAGTGAAGACAACTATAGTTTTGTTTTGTTTTGTTTTTCTTTTTGGTGGGGATGGTTACTTGTTATGTTTCTGTATGTCTGCATGGCAAATTGTATAGTCTGGCTGGCAGTTCATAGGAGTGTGGAGCTATAGGCAATGGGTTAGGGATGAAATATTTTCCCACTCTTCCCGTTAGGGGTATAAATGAAGTGCCTAAGTATGTTGGAACTCTAGAGTATTATACCTATCTTTGACTCCTAGGTATTTTTGATTCAAGGGGCTTTATGAAATTGCTTGATTTCTGTTTCTCACCGGTTTTCTTTTTAAGTATGTATTCATTCAGCTTTCTATCTATGTATCTATCTGTCATCTATATCCATCTCTCTTAATGGGGAAGAAAGAAGAGATCCCTTTGTACGAGGTAGTGTATAATAGAATCTATAGTTTCAAAAAGACAAATATTAAGAACTTTAATTTGAAATCCATAGGTGGGTCCCTGGGTTTCACTCTCCTACTTTTAACTTTATAGTGATAATTGCTCAACTGAAGAAATTTGTCGTAGAAGAATTGTATGACAAGGGTAGTCTGAACCATTACTAAACAATTTGTGTTTATGTTTTAGACAGAAGGATCCTATGGTAACACTGATCAATTGTTCTTGTTTTTGCCTTTCACTTTGGTTTGATATCATGACCAGTTTGGTAAAAATTGTTCAATTAATAAAACTTAATATTGTGATAGTAAATATCAGCTAGAACATTGGTGTTAATGGAGGATTGCCAGTCCCTCAATTCCCAAAATGCACCATACCATACTATTTTGGTAATTATAGTGGAGCAAAAGGTTATATGCATTATTTTTGAATACCTTTTTGAGATTTCTTATAAGTGGGTGATAGAGTAGTATTCCATTAGGTGGACCATTTTAATTTAATGTTTATTATTCCTTTTAGTTCATATTGATGCAGTTTGCAGATGTGATCACAGGGGCTGGACATTTATGATGTGAAACACTGCTGATACTGTTTCAGGATCCTACAGTTAGATTTGAGGTAAAAGTAGATTCAAATTTCGGGGAAGATAGTTCAGCAGCAAATAAATGGGTGAGATGTTAGACATATAGGTAGGATTTGGGGTTTTATATGAGTAGACAGGCTGAAATTTGGTTGACTGTCCTTGATGTGCTCTCCAATAGGATAAGAGCTTTGAGGGTGGGAGTCAGAGGAAAAGAGTCTGTTTAATTCTGGTGATTGATCATATTCTCTTCCCTCTATTCTAGAAAGTGCCATATTCATTAGTTGGTAGATAAAATATAGGAACTACATTCTAGTTGCTAGATTCAGTTTTGCCATAGGAATATGTTAACTAACAATTTCCCTTAATTCTGAAACAAGAGTGATTGAATTGGGTGCTGGCTAAGATTTTCACCATGTGCCTCCTATTTAGTTAACTAGCAAGGTTATTTTCTGAGATTCTTAGCTTATAAACAAGTCCCTTTCTGTTCCCTTAGTAATTTAATATTTGGCAGGAATATAATTTTATGCTCCAAACCTGTTCACTGAATTTCTTCAGTAACTCTATATTATATAGCTAAAATGAGGAAAATAACTACTTAAGTCTATAGTACTTTGCTAAACATGGGAAACAATGTTAAGACTTGGTTGAGATGGTCAGGACATTTTTAGTCCCTTTTTGGTAATTGAAATTTGCACTCAACTTACTAGATAACTATAGAAAGTATGTGCCTTTGTATAAGCCTATCCAGAATAGAAAAGATGAAGAAAAAAGTTAGAAGAAAAATTATCAGAGGGAAGAATGCTCAGATTTCATTTAATCTTCAGAATGTTTACCAATTTATTACCTTAAGTGCATACAATATGTTAATTTCAGGCAAGCAGTTGAGTCCTACTTTGTACTTCTTTAACCAAAGTGGTCATGGCTTGCTTGCTTGCTTTATTATTTCTAGAATCAAATAAGGACTTTTAAAAGATATATTATAAATAGGTCTAATTTAGTTTGAACCTGATGACTATATGATTTTAGTAGAATACTGTCTGGATGCAGTGGTCTAAGGCAGTGCTTCTCAAATACTAGCAGGCATATAAATCACCTGGGAATCTGATTAATTGGTAGATCTGGGACAGGGTTTGATATTCTGCATTTCCAGCAAGCTTCCAAGAGATGCCCATGATGCTCGTTCTTAGGCCACACTTTGAGTTGTGAGATTTTGTGGTACCAAAACTATCCTTGTTATAAAACAGGTTCGCTTTAAATATGGCTCAATAGCACAGGATTTGAGAACTGTAAATAAAATGGACTTTATTGTAGTTGTTGAATGGAATAAGAATGCTTTTTAGGGATCAGAAGAAACAAAAAGAGGTTTAATCTTTCATATTTATTAGTGTTTTGATCACTGAAATGGTGAAGAAATAAAATAGGCCCTCATTATAGGTGGTGTTTTATAATTATATTATGTATACATACATAATACTAATAATATGAAATAGTATACATATGTTCTTTACAAGTAACTCTGAGTAATAATAATAGGTTTATTTTATTAATAATGACAGGGCAGCAATTTTGCTTTCATTTGGATTGCTATGGAAAGAAAAGGGCTTAGGAGTGCCTATTATGGGTATCATTTGAGGTTTATATGTCTTTAATTGGCATCACCTTTTAAAAAGTAAAGGTTAACAGATTCTTTTTTTATATAAAATATTACTATTGCCAATATTATTTTTGAATCATAAATCATGAGTGTAATCAAATTTGCGTTAAAGGTGTTTGCATTATATTTTGTAAAGTTTAAAAAATTATGTTTCTTTTGTGTATTTACATAGGTAATTAATATTTAAAAGCTAGTAACCTTCAAATTTCAGAGCTCCAGATTTGGGTGTATAAACAAATAAATTGATTTTAATATTTTTTTTAGTTTGTGCTGTTTTGGAGCATCATTTGAAGTTTAACTTATATTTTTTGTAATTAAAAGTGGATATTTATGGTACATTCAATATTTATTACCTGTGATTTAAAATAGACTGTAATCTTCATGACAAGATTTAAGCAAAAGAGAATTACATATCACGTCCCTCTAATGAATCCCAAAATAGGAGAAGTTTACTATGTGAAATGTATTTCTAAGTTCTGATTGGTGTCCTTTACTTATTCATGTGATGGCTGTATAACTCTCTAGAACAAATTATCATATTCTAATCCCAGAGCTGGTTTTGTGAGTCTTGTAAGATTTTTAAAAACTGTTAATTAAAAATTTAAAAGTATACCTTACTGTGAAACAAAACTAAACTCAATCAGCTTACATATTTTTGGGAAACATTTGTCAGCAGTCAGGAACAGGAAGACATTTCCCTTTAATATTTCTTTTTTTTGGTATGTGGTAGCATGTTGCTATGGCTTCTGCAGTTCTTCATAACTGTTCTGCTGTTAGACATTTCTGGTTGAGGCAAAGGAGAGATTGTATTTGATTTGCAGGGGGAGAGGTAGAACGGCATTGGGAGGGTTTGTAGGAGGAGCTATGGGAAGCGTGGAAGGGAGGGGGAAGGGTACTATGCAACTATGTACTACAGCTGTTACTGGCTTCTTTCTGTATCCATCCTACCCCCCCCCCCCCCCCAATTTGGAAGTTAAGCAGTGAAGTGGCAAATTATCTTGTGAAAGCTAAACAGAAGAGGAGCAGAAGAATGGATACTTGAAATGTTAATAGCTCCTTTATTCTGCTTTATGGGAGAACCTTTGGAAAATAATAACCACTTAAGAGTTTATCCAGGTAGATCAATCAGGGCAGTTTTCAATTTCCCTTGCATTTCTATCTTAGACACACCCAACATCCACATCAGAAAACCAGCTCATTCCCAATATGCGTTAAAACTGTGGCATATACCTATATACAGGAGTTTAAAGAAGGAGAGAATGTGTTGTCCTTATTTCTTAGATGCAGTATTTGCTTTGGGGGGGCTTCTCCTTTTTCTTCTATCCTCTTCAGAATACTTCCTTTCACTTGCTAATTTATGGCTGTACTTCTAGAGACTAGGGAGGTTTGGCTTTCCTCTGTTTTGCTTTTAGCTTATTGCAAGCTAGGATTGTGATATCTGTTCATCTGCTTGGTTACAACCGAAAGTTTTTGGATGTCACATAGTTTGTTATCAGAGGATTTGACCTAAAACTCATTTTAATAAGAGTGAATTAAGAAGAGCTGAGCCTACCACTTTACCTCCCAGGAATGTTTTGAGAAAACATAAGAAATGATTGGGATAGTTTTTGTGATTGTTGCTATATAAATTCGTAGGTATTATTTTAATAACCAAGATGAAATCCTGTCTTTGAGGTAACTCTTCTCTGGGCCCTTTGTGCCTTTGTATCTGAAAAGCAGATAAACAGCAAGGCAGGTTAAAGGCATGGTCTCTAGAGCCCTGCTCTGCCACTTCTGTGTATGGTTTTGGATACATTACTTAAACTATACACATACCTCATCCTCTTCCTCATTTGTAAAGTAGGGATGGTAATAGCATCTACCTTAGTTGTTGTGAGACTTAAATGAGTTAATGTATGTAAAGCATATAGAATGATTCCTGGAACATATTAAGTACCATATAATTGTTAGCTGTTATTATTAATATCATTTTTGGAAATGTTAATAAAAGAAATTATATCACGTAATTTATTAACATTGGCTATACTTGGATTTAAAAGTTAATAGCTTTATGCTTTTGTTTTAGGTATATTAACTATTACCTTTTTCTCATTATTTTGTTTACATTTTTGAAGGTTTCCCAATGAGTGGATCATGATGACCGTATTGTAGGGACTTGCCATAGTATGGCTGCTTCCCGATCTACTCGTGTTACAAGATCAACAGTGGGGTTAAACGGCTTGGATGAATCTTTTTGTGGTAGAACTTTAAGGAATCGTAGCATTGCTCACCCTGAAGAAATCTCTTCTCATTCTCAAGTACGATCAAGATCACCAAAGAAGAGACCAGAGCCTGTGCAAATTCAGAAAGGAAATAATAATGGAAGAACTACTGATTTAAAACAGCAAAGTACTCGAGAATCATGGGTAAGCCCTAGGAAAAGAGGACTTTCTTCTTCAGAAAAAGATAACATAGAAAGGCAGGCTATAGAAAATTGTGAGAGAAGGCAAACAGAACCTGTTTCACCAGTTTTAAAAAGAATTAAGCGTTGTCTTAGATCTGAAGCACCAAACAGTTCAGAAGAAGATTCACCTATAAAATCAGACAAGGAGTCGGTAGAAGAGAGGAATACAGTAGTGGACAATGATGCAGATTTTCAAGGGACTAAACGAGCTTGTCGATGTCTTATACTGGATGATTGTGAGAAAAGGGAAATTAAAAAGGTGAATGTCAGTGAGGAAGGGCCACTTAATTCTACAGTAGTTGAAGAAATCGCAGGCTATTTGGCTGTCAATGGTGTTGATGACAGCGATTCAGCTGTTATAAACTATGACGACTGTCAGCCTGATGGGAACACTAAACAAAATAGCACTGGTTCGTATGTGTTGCAGGAAAAGTCAGTAGCTGAAAATGGGGATTCGGATACCCACACTTCAATGTTCCTTGATAGTAGGAAGGACGACAGTTATATAGAGCATAACGTGCCTTGCACAAAAGAAGTGCAGGTCAAGTTGGAGGACCACAAAATAGTAACTGCCTGCCTGCCTGTGGAACATGTTAATCAGCTGACTACTGAGCCAGCTACAGGTCCCTTTTCTGAAATTCAGTCATCCTTAAGGGATTCTGAGGAGGAAGTAGATGTGGTGGGAGATAGCAGTGCCTCAAAAGAGCAGTGTAATGAAAACACCAATAACGCCCTGGACACAAGTCTTGAGAGTATGCCAGTCTCTGGAGAACCAGAATCATCTTCTGTTCTAGACTGTGTTTCAGCTCAAATGATGTCTTTATCAGAACCTCAAGAACATCGATATACTCTGAGAACTTCACCACGAAGGGCAGCCCCTACCAGAGGTAGTCCCACTAAAAACAATTCTCCTTGCAGAGAAAATGGACAATTTGAGGAGAATAATCTTAGTCCCAATGAAACAAATGCAACTGTTAGTGATAATAGAAGTGAATCTCCCACAAATCCTGATGAAATTTCTCAGAATGAAAAAGGAATATTTTGTGACTCTGGAAATTATGGGAGTGAAGGACTAAGTAAGCCACCCTCAGAGGCAAGACTTAATATTGGACATTTGCCATCTGCCAAAGAGAGTGCCAATCCACACAATACAGAAGAAGAAGATGATGATCCTGATGTTTATTACTTTGAATCAGATCATGTGGCACTGAAACACAACAAAGAGTATGTGTAAATATGGTAACCATGAATTCTGCTTTGTTTATTATTCCCCACGCTTTCAGTATCTATTCTTAAATGTCTATTCATAGCATTTTTATTATAGCTGAAATTAATGCTTTAGCTTAAATTTTAGGTTTAACATAATGATTATCTCAACTCTTAAAAAAGCTCCAAAAAAAGAAAGACTTTAAAACTCAACTTACTACTCTTCTCAATGACAATATGGTTTTCTAGTTTTGATAGTTCATACATCTTAATTAGAAAAGACATGTGGAAGCCATGGTTGATGGTGTTTTTGTTTATTAATAAGTTTTATACCGTTTCAGTTAATTTGTAAAATGGAAACATCTTTACTTATCACAGTACACTTTGATTTATAGTCGCAGAACTTTATGAAGTGTCTAGGCCTTCTAGGCAGTGTAGAAGAATTAACGAGTGCTTAGACATCATATAGATTAAGAGAAATCTGGCAGGCTATAAGTCCACTTTTATCTTAGTTGCTTATATCTACTTTCCAGTTAAAACTTTTGACTAAAAAATGTACTTTATGCATTACCTTTGACTTGTGATTTGTAGAGTAGATATTACTGTTAATACCATGACAGCTAATTGTATATTGTAATTAGCATATTAGCAAGTTAGTCTGTTGCATAGTTTACATAAAGCATTTGAGACAAATTTTTCCTGACTCTGAATTATAAGGGGAGACTATCTTAAAATACTATCAGTTCTTAGCCTTTGTTTTGAAGGCAAAGTATTCTGGGTAATAACACAAATAAATTGGAGCTAACTCCGAGTAATCGTGCAAGGAACTGTTGATGAACGGCGAACAGTGCTTACTGTAAACACCATGATCAACAACAGAAAGATCACCTTTTGCCCCTACAAAATATGCTTTTGAATTGCTATCACATTATATAGGCTATGTAAAAATGTTAATTTGAGGAAACTTTGTAATGCTTTTGTTGTGACAATTGCCAGATTCTGGTATGTATCAGATCAGAGTATCAAATCCTGGTTGTGGAACATAATAATTTTTTGCCATACATTATAGATAGGTTGCATTTGTGTATGATAATTTAGTGGCCTTTTAGCATAGATTTCTTTTCTGAAAAAAATTTTTTATAAATAGTATTTTAATATTGATTTAATAGAGGTCATTTTATGTGAGTATTTTATTCATTTATTTTTATGGAACTGTTAGCATTTTTATGTATTTGAAATATTTGAAGTCCAATCTGAGAGAAAAACAAGGTTTTTTCAATTTCAGATAAATTGAGTTCTTACCATTGGTATTATTCATCAGTTTTTAAAAACAGAATTGTTTATCTGGAGGCACAAGGAGGAAGAACATATGTCTTGGGGAAAGACCAAAAACTCAAGAAGTGTGCATTTTTACAAAATATACTCATTAATTTAATTTTTTGTTTTTTATTGTTTCTTTGGCAAAGAAATGCTCTTTTTAAGGCTTAGCTGATTTTTTTTTTAAGTGTTTTATTTACTTTTGAGAGAGCACGAGTGGGGGAGGTGCAGAGAGAGAGGGGGACAGGATCTGAAGTGAGCTCTGAGCTGACAGCAGCAAGCCCAAGGGGTGCTCGAACTCACGAACTGTGAGATCATTGACCTGAGCTGAAGTCAGCCACTCAACCGACTGAGCCACCCAGGTGCCCCAAGACTTAGCTAGAATATTGATAGGAAGTATTTTCTCATAACTCATTATGTTCCTTTTTTTGTTAGAGCTCTCCTGATAGTAATTCTGAAGGATGATGTTTATAAAACAGTTGTGTAAAGATAGTGGTCTTAATATTTAAAAAGTGATGTTCCGTATTCCTAACCCTTTGAGAATGAGACCAATACAGTTTCATGGGTTTCTCAGGATGTACAAAGTCCTTTGGAATTTGGATGGTAGATGCTTTATTAGGACAGTATTTTTAAATTAATGCCTCATTGGGTGACCTTGGGCAAAAGAAATCATTCTTTTTTGGTTTGTTGCCTTTCTCCAGTCTTTTGAAGATAGCATCTTTTGACAATTCACTTTCAATGTTTTTTCCCTCTGGAGGAAGCATGTTGGTAGAAGTGAGATGGAGAGTGAGAGCATCTTGATTAGCATCTTGGTTAGAGATAATTTAAAGAAAATTGAGAGAGGGTGTTTGATCATGTTAGATGCAATCTCTTTCAGTAAGATCCTTCTTCAAATGCTTTTTGTCTAGAGCCAAGAGCCTTTTGTCTTGGCCTTTTTTTTTTTTTTTTTTGTACCCAAATTATCATTGTAAAAGATAGCATCATGATACCCATCTAGTGCTTTGAAGTCTCAAGCTAATTTCTTGCATTTGAAAATGCATTTGGGGTTAAAAAAAAAAAGATAAATGGGGTAGATGGAATATTCTGCTGCATACACAGGTACACATTATACTGTATCAAATACTTTGTTTTTCTTTCTCATTCTCTTCATGCTAGTAAATTTCTCTGTAGACAATTTCCTTTTGAAACTGGGAATTGGGCATTGCTCAGATTACACATGACTGTCTTTACCAGTAGGGAATGAGTACTTCCTGATGGCCAGATTAAAAAATATGTTATTGATAGAAAACACTCAGTATGGCCTAGTTCTTTGGAGCCAGGAGGACATAGCTCTTTATTCGAGTTACAACTCTTCTCTGAGTTAACATTGATTATTTAATCAGTAACCTTCTATCCTACCATTTAGCCTATAATTTATCTGTCTTGTTTGCAAGGATATCACATATAAGGTCATCTAATGAAATGGTTTGTAAATGTTTGAAAAGATATTGTGTATAGAATGCTAGCCTTAGGGGTGCCTGAGTCCTTCAGTTGGTTGAGTGCCAGACTTTGGCTCAGGTCATGATGTCACAGCTCCTGAGTTTGAGCCCTGCATTGGGCTCTGTGCTGACAGCTTGGAGCTTGGAACCTGCTTGGGATTCTGTTTTCCTCTCTCTCTGCCCCTCCCCCACTCATGCTTTGTCTCTGTCTCAAAAATAAACATTAAAAAAAAAAAAAGAATCCTAGCCTTAGACCTGATTCATGGTAATTAGGCCATAGGCCAGAGAAATGAATTTGTGGGCATTTTGGATACTTACCCTGTTTCCTTTTTAGATGCCATCCCTCTTCTTTAGCATATAAACCCACAGTTTGCTTTTATATATTTATTTTTCCAAATGGAAAACTATGAGCATGGGGGACTGAATATTATCTTTGTTTCTGGCAAGATTCCAGCTGTGGATTATTTTACTAGATGTGCTTTCTCAAAGAGTAGTGGGTGGGGAATCAAAAAAATACTATTTTACCTCAAAATCCTCTGATCTTCAAGAGTGAAGGATTCTGTTAAAGTGGTAGGTAATACCTGGTGACTACCTTTTTGGCGTAATAGCCAGACTGACTGAGATCATGTACTTAACTATGATTTGCCTTTTCTTTTTGAGAATTGACCTTTTGTGGATTTTGAATCAGAAGCGTTGAGTCAGGTGTCTTAGATTTGAAGTTCTTGTTCTAGGGAGAGCAGGTATAGAGAAGGTCCTGGGTTTTAATGTTCAGAGCTTTTTTCCCAGTTCACAAGGCAACCACTAGAAAATAAATTTTTGAATGGAAATGTGATTTGGTCAGTTGTCTCTGAATTTCTCTCTGTATTCTCCTTGTACAAGAACACTTAAATTTATATTCGAAGGGCCTTGGATAGCTTCATTTAAAGATCTTACAACTTTTCATGAACAGGCAGAGGATAAAAAGTCAGATTAAGAGTTTCTGGATTCTTGAGGTTTTCTAAAGGGTTAACTCACTGATAAGATTATTAATGCTTATACCAATTTTCAAGTTTCTAGATAATGAAAGTTTTAAGAATAAGCCAGTTGTTTATCAAATAGAGTATTGCTTATGTAGTCTCTAGGTAAGACATTTTTAAGCCATATTAGAGAATATTTATAGGAATTGTATTTTTAAACTTGGTCCTCTGAAAACGTTAATATACTTTAAATAATTACAATATGTTCTTTTACACTATGCTTATGATCAATCTTCTGATATCTTCATCGGTTTCAGAAGCTGCATAGAGAAAATCCTCATGAGGTCTTGTAGATTCACTTCCTGTGAGACTACTTTTACTGTTTGTCTAAGTTTCTTTCAAGGGACCAGAAAACTCCAGGATTAGGGATCGATTTTGCTTAGAAAGCAATAGAGGAGCCATCTTGCCCTAGATAAAATAATGTTATATTTGTGTTATACTTCATAAGGTACCAAGTGATTTCACTGAATTTCTCATTTGACACTCCAACTCAGAAGTAGATAGCATAGGTGGCATTATACAGTCCCCATTTCCTAACTCACAATTAAGGTTTTAAAGTTATTTATTGAAAGTATGAGGAACTATTGGCAGACATAAGATAGAGGCAGATATCTATAGGTACATAAAGAACTCCCATATTCTAATTCATAGTCTGAACTACTCCTGGTTTACCTCATCCAGTAAAGACTTAATTCCGTGGATTTTCGGGTTTCTAGGTTTAGAACTCTCAAGGAGAAGGTGCTAGGTACTCAGTTTTTACAGTTCTTTGGTCTGAGTTTAAGCTCTGTAATTGCATAATCATGATTATCTGGTTTTATCTGTCAGAGAATCAGCATTATTGGTAAGTAACCTGTTTTACTTATTGGATGAAATGTTTTCATGTTCATTGTTTTAAAGAACATTTTGTTAGTTTATCTGTGAAGAATAATTGCCCTGTATGAATTGGGGGTATAAAACTTATGCTACAGCTTGACTTTAAAAAGAGAACTTGGATAATTTGCAAAAAAATACTTTGGGGGGGGGTTGTTTAGAATGCATTTAAGTATATTAAAGTCAGAGGTTACCAGAGAAAACTCATGCGTGGTGTACCTTCTCAACTAATTGGAAAAGACTGTGGAATATAATAGCTGGATTGGCTCCAGTAGTTTGGCACAAGATTAATGAGAGGAGAGAGATAAATAATGTCCTTAGTATAACATTTTTGGTTGTAAGAGGAGTATGCCGTTGACTAAGAAATAATCAGTGAATTCTTTGTTTTTTTCCTTTCCATATCAACATCTTTTATTTCAACTGATGTGAATGGTTTCCAAAAGGGATTCTCTGTTGTAATCTGAGTGTGTTTGTAGTATAATTTACCTTTTTCTTCTTGACTCAGAGTCATTTTTGCTGACAGAGGTTATGTAGTGATACTTTTCTGGCATCACTGCCAGAATATCTGTTTTAGCTTATGTGAAACGATTCACACTTCTCTGCTTTTTATGTTCTCATAATTTAGCTTCTTTTTTATGTTCAAATTCTGTAACTTACAATTTTCTTCTTTTCTTCATTTTTGTTGACTTTCATTTTGTTGTCTCTAGTGCTATAGTGCTTTTTGTTCTCTTTAAACTTAGAATCAGAATAACCAGGCTTGTCAGAATTATGTCTCAAGATTCTTGAGTGATGCACTGAAGAATTTCTCTTTGAATGCATAGATAAGCATTAGTGCAAGGAGATGTTCATTTTAATTGTATGTTTTCTTGTTTGCTTGGTTTAGAGGCTGTTGCTTACATAAGCTACCAGGTATCTAAATTCTGGATAGAGAAACAACAGTTGTTTCTTTATACATGGCAATAAGTACTCATTAGCAACAAAACCCTTTTGGTTTTTTTTTATTAAAAAAATTGTTTTTAATGTTTGTTTCTTTTGAGAGAGAGATAGCATGAGCAGAGGAGGAGCAGAGAGAGAGAGGAAGACACAGATTCTGAAGCAGGCTCCAGACTGAGCCATTAGCACAGAGCCCCATGTGGGGCTTGAATTCACAAACCATGACATCATGACCTGAGTCAAAGTCAGAGGCTTAACCGACTGCACCATCCAGGTGCCCCATATTTTTTCTTTTTTAAAGTTTGAGAGAGAGCAAGCAAGCAAGTGAGCGTGCACATGTGTGTGAGCCAGGGGAGAGGCACAGAGAGAGGAAGAGAGAAAATCCCAAAGCAGGCACCATCTGCACAGACCCCAATGCTGGGCTTGAACTCTTGAACTGCAAGATCATGACCTGGGCCAAAATCAAGAGTCGGAGGCTTAACCGACTGAGTCACCCAGGCACCTCAGCAGTAAAACCCATTTAGTATTTGAGACTAATTGAAGCTGAGCCATTAGTTGTAGGAACCTGATTTTAGTAGTTTTTTGTAAGCTCAAAAAGTTTGGGGTGCCTGGGTGGCCAAGTCAGTTAAGTGTCTGACTCTTGATTTTGGATCATGTCATGATCTCATGGTTCGAGAAATTGAGCCCTGCTTTGAGCCCCAAGTTGGGCTCTGCTCTCTGAGCACGGAACCTGCCTGGGATTCTCTCTTCCCTTCTGTCTTTGCACCCCCCCCCCACCTCTCAAAATAAATAGACTTCTAAAAATGATGTGTTTTTATAAATTGGTGAGCAGACTATACCATATATGTATTTCTTTGATGACTCATGTCATTAGATATTACAGTGTTCAGTAATAAATGAGAAGATCTGTTTTGTGACTTTTCTATTTCTTCAGTGAAGTATGTGTCTTCAGTGAGGTCTGTGTACCGCTATTTCTTTTACATTTTCATGGAAAGCTGCTTCTACTTTTCTCTTTAATCTCTGATTTTAACATAGAGAAATTTGTAAAGTGATGAGAAAAGTCTGAGCAATTTGTTCAGGGCACTCTCAGTAGGCAGAATTATCTGTAGTGTGTTATGATTCATTTTCACATACTTAAAATATTTCAAATGTCCACCATACAAATATTACTGAGGGTCTGGATTTTGTTCTCTTTCTTTAAAAGTATTGAAATTTGTTCTGACAGGCAGTTAATTTACTTGATAATATGCTTGATCCTATTAAGGTTTATGTTTTAGCTGTGTTCGGGGGATGTCCAGAGTAGCCTGTATTTTAGGTTTAGTTTAGCCTTACTTCTTGGCATGGCCTTTCTGGTGTTTCATTTAAAAAGGTCTTTACTCTGGCTAGTTGAAACCTGAAGGAAGACTCTAGCCTCATGAAAACGGTTGGTCTTGTGGAATCTCATGTTTTACATGTGCAGCTTTGTACATGTAAGATTCCAGGGGACCCTTACACAAATATTTGGTGTTTTTCTGTCTTTTTCTGTTTTGCTTCTTCCTCTTTGGTGCTCTGTCCCACAAATTCCAGCTGCCTCACTTCCCCAAACACTCTTTTTTTTTCCTCTCTCTCTGCTCAGCAAGACGGCTTCCTGTTCTGCAGTACTAATGATACTTCCATGTGGAAAGTGTGATCATAGTGTGGCTTATCTTATTTGTTTGTTCTCTCTTATAGGTCATAGTCCTGCACTACATATTGTCTGTTGTCTAACAATAATTGTTTCTGTGTTTTCTCCAGTTGTGTAGTTGTGTTTGGCAAGAGGATATTCAGTGTTTGTTATTCTGTCATGATTGAAAGTGGAACTTTCTGATTTGATTTCAGTATGCACTTAGGTATGTTTTCTTCTTATGACATTCACCCCAGCCTGAAGTTTGACCATTTGGAAATTATTTTTGTTGACACTCCTGTGACAGTGAGGACTAGTTTCTACTTATTAGTAAAACATTAGTTTAAGTAGCTTTTTTTTCTGAGAAGCTGAAGTCAGAGAAATTGGAATAATACCAATTTGAATTGAAGAATGAGGGTAAAAGAGACTTGACATTGTTTTAGTTGTGTTGATGAAGTGTTGCTATGGTTTGAGCAGAAGTAAAAATGGGGTTACTGGTTCAGATACACTTCATGAGGATGGGTACAAGATACAGTGATGCATAAGAAGATACGAAACAGGGTTTACTAGGTTTCAAGTGTTAACCTTAAAAGATGAAAGAGTAATGTATCTAGATTTTAGTTGTTTTTCCTTTCAGGTCTTTTGGCTGGGCCAAATTTGATGTAGTATATTTCAGAAAGCTATGGTGAATATGCTTTCTTTATGACTGTCTGTCTAATGTAGTTTCTTGTAAATGTTAAGTATTTTGCAGAAATTTATTTTCCCTGGTACTATTTTTACCATTTATGTGAAGTTGGAGAACTGATTCAACTTTTGTTGTTTGCTTCTTTTCACTTGTCCTATATTATCATTCCTCTTAATTGTAAATGTATTTTTTATATTATTTTAACTGACAGTTATCAGAATATAAAGCCATGAATTATTTTGTTATGATTAAATTTTCAGTTGGAGAGAAAGGGTCATGCTAATAGCTTACTGGCAATGAGAGTGGAAAGTGCCATTGAAAAAGATTATAGTCAACACCTGAATTATCTTCTTAATAAACATTTCAAAATATATATATGGATATGAAGAGTCAAGTTAAATGAACCAAATGTAATGTTTTATAAGGTTTTTTAAGTCACCATTCATGACTGGATAATGTTTTTATCTTTAAAATGCTATCTTATTTAATCTAGAATCTTAATATTTTTAAAAGTTTTATTTGTAGATTATTTGCAAAAGAACTAGATTTGAGGAACATCCCAGTCTCCTTCCAGTAGAATTCTCAGCTGGTAGTATGATGCTGGGTAAATGTTTTTAACTTCTGAGGTTGTTAGTTTTCTTATCTGTTAAAAAAAATTTGGACATGATTTGATTTCTGTAATTCAAATGAATATATAAATATATCTTTGCCCTTCCCCTTGCTTTTGGCACTGCTTGAGCTTTGGTTATTGACTTCTTTCTTATTTTGTATGCTCTCTGTTGATATTCTCACACAGTGCTGTGGTTTAAATTATCATTTCTATATTGATGGATTTCCAAATGTATATATCTCCAATCAGATTATTCTTAGGCTTCAGACTGCTTGCAAGATATATCCATTTGCTTTCTCCACAGTAAACTCAATGGAACATGTCTAAAATTGAACTTACCATTGCTTCCTTCGCGCACATCCAATATTCAACACTATCTTTTCGCTTAATTGTATCTTTCACTTGCCCAGTCTGGAAAAACAGGAGTAATCTTCAATTACTTCTTCACTACACCCTCCTCTCCTACCAGTGTTATGATTCAACTTTATTTCTTTGTTCTCAGTGCTGCTTTCTTAAATTTAGGTCATCTCTGTCATCTCTTTTCTGGATTACTGGAAATGCTTCCTAACTTACTTTCTGCAGTGCTAGTGTACTATTTCCCCAATGGACTCCTACAGTGTAGCTAGAATAAATGTTTTTAGAATAAAATCTACTCTTTAAAATGAATTATTTGGGCCTGGGTGGCTTAGTTAGTTAAACGTCCAACTTCAGCTCAGGTCATGATCTTGTGGTCTGTGAGTTTGAACCCCTCATTGCTGTGTGCTGACAGCTCAGAGGCTGCAGCCTGCTTTGGATTCTGTGTCTTCCTTGCTCTCTGCCCCTCCCCAACTCGTGCTCTGTCTCTCTGTGTCTGTCAAAAATGAATAAAAGTTTTAAAAAATTTAAGAAAGTAAAATGAATTATTGCACAATTTTTAAACATTCTTTTACTGTTTCTCGATATTCTAAACAGATTATTAGTTCCTTGTTATATTCTTTTACTTGAGGCTTTCTTATATGCCTAAATGCCTGCTCTAGTCCACTCTTACCCCATCTCCCTGGTTATCTTCCTTTCTCTGTCTGCAAAAGGAGTAAGATGTTTAAATTTAGAAATTCTATACTCTGAGAATTCTTTCCTATCTTCCCAAGATTGACTGATTGCTCCTTGTGTGCATTATCATAGCAACATGTACAATAGAACTCAAGCTCTTTGGAGGAACCATGTCTTTCTGTTGGTTGATGTATCTTTGGAGAAATGTAAACCTTATCCTGCTTTGAAAATGTCAGAGAAAAATTTAGCATGCTTTTCATAGTAGAGTTTTTTTTATGCCATTAGTTGAACTTTTAATACTTTGAATTTATAAAATTTAGTACTAGTGATTATTTCCTTTTTTTTACTTAAAAAATCTAGATTTTAAGTTTTCAAAAGAAATGTTGAATCAGTGACAATCATTCACATAGTTCACTAAACTCAGGAGTTGTGGAGAGATAATTGGTATGGTGGGGGGTTTGGGGAAGAAGGGTGTGCCTCATGATCACGTTGGTTGTCTGAACACATTATCAGGTGGTAGGATAATGTTTTTACATGCCTGTATAAAAAAAAATGTAAGCTCAGGTAATACCAGACCCCAAAGAGAGAAAGTGGTTGTATTACAAAATAAATTTATAAGTTTGGTATGATCAGAATGTTTTGTATAGTTTTAAATATATTTTTACAGTCAATCTAGAGTTTTGACAGTAGGCTTTAGGAAGCAACAGAATGGTAAGAATCTGTTTGGGTTATCTTTATTGAGTTGAAGGACTTGAGAGAAAATGTGTGTCCCTGCCTATTTATGTGTCTGTTCTATTTAAGATTTTCAATAGGGGATATTATTTAGCTTTTTCTGTATGAACTCATAATTTTGAGTAGAAGCTAGAAATAATTAAAAACACAAGACATATCCTGTGTCTTTGAAGTTATTGTAAGATGATTGTATACAGATAGCTTAACAGATAAATTCTTTAGCTATATTTGAGGTATATTGCCCTGTAGAATATTAGTTTATAACTAGAGATTACTGGTTTGTCTCTATTATGTGAAATTTTTATGTATTTGCAATTACAGAATAGAAGGGCAACTTTTTACTTGTTATAATGTATTGTTTCTTAGAATGGGTAATCTAAAACTCTAGAGAAAATATGTAAATCTTGATCTGACTGGTGGTCAGGATTTTTTTCTAGATTATTGTACAACTTCTATAATGTTAACCACAGTACAGTCAGTTGCATTCAGCTTCCTGAATTCTTAAAGAAACTCAAGAATTTTATTGAATAGATTTAGAGAAATAGGTATTAGGAACCAGTTATAAAGTCATCTTTTATGGTTTCTTATTACAAGAAGCCTAGAGTCTTTAAGGAGGAAAAAAACCACAATTTCTTGAAGGCTACAAATATGTGGATTAAAAAAATACTGATATATTCCTTTAAAAATTCCCTGTGACTCTGGTCATAGTCATGATTCCAGGGTTGCGGGATCGAGCCCCGCGTGAGGCTCCATGAGCCTGCTTAGGATTCTCTCACTTTTTCTGTCTCTGTGCACCTCTCCCCACTCATGCTCGCTTGCTCTCTTTCAAAAAAAAAAAAAAAAAAATTCCCTGTGAAAGCCTTTGTATGAGACTTCAAATGATATTCAGTTTGAATACAAGTTTATTAAATTCCAGCAACTAGTAATGAACTGTAATTTAAAACTGGTGCGGGGAATAAGCAAAGTCACAGTGGTCAGAGCTTGTTTTAGTAAGGGCTTGTTGGTTGCAGGAATTAGAAAACCCAGTCAAAGTATATCAAATATAAAAGGTTATTTTAAATAAATAGTAGGCAATCTTATGAATATTCAAGGTCAGAAAATAAAGCCTAGCCAACCCTTGTGAAATTGCAATCTTTTGGTTTCAGATTATACTCTCAGAGGTGCCTGGATGGCTCAGTCAGTTAAGCATCCGACTCTTGATTTCAGTTCAGGTCATAATCTCACTATTTGTGAGTTTGAGCTCCATGCCGGGCTCTGTGCTGACAGTGTGGAGCCTGCTTTGGATTTTCTGTCTCCCCCTCTCTCTGCCACTCCCCCACTTACACTTGCACGTGCCCTCTCTCTCTCTCTCTCTCTCCAAAATAAACATTAAAAAATTTTTTTAAAAAGATTATACTCTCTTAGCTATGCTTCTCTTTGTGCAGTACAGACTGGTTTTTCTTTTTTTACTAATGTTTTTTGCTCACTTTCTCCCCTATAATTTTGATTTGCAAATGGCAGATCTTTCCTCTAGGTTTCCCCTGGTCCCAACTCCTCTACTTGACCTTTCTTCTCTAGATCCTCTTCACATTCTGTAACAGAAGGCCTGGTTATTGACTGTACAGTAGATCAGCTTCCCTGGGTCAGGTTTTCATCCCTGGTAAAATTATTGTTGGTTACAGGTGGAACAAATGGTTGGTTGGGGGCGGGGAAAGTCTGCCTTGGCCTATCCTTTCTGGAAGGATATCTTCCGGAACAGAGGTTATTGGGCAATGTAGGCTATCAGAAGTTGCCCATCATGGATCATTTAGTGTTTTGGATTCAACTGGATTCTTGACCAGTTGTCTTTAGTAGAAGTGGCAGAGCTGTTATGGAAATCGCCCATGTCATTGAACCTGGCTTTTATTTTTCTCTTTGAAATTAGAGGTACTACAGAATTCTTTGTTTAATATTATGAGCTACTAAGAAAAAGAGATTTACTCTATGACTTTACAGTAGGTGTAGGGATAATGGTTTCAGAGGCTGTTTTATCTCTCTCAATTTATAGGTGTAAATCTTAGACCAGAAAAGATGAGTCATGTCCAAGATTTCAAAATTAGTGGCGGAGTTGCTACTTTTTCCATGTTTTCTAACTCTCAGGTTAGGCATTTTCTGCTCTTGATTCCTTATAAAAGTTTTAAATTATTATTATTATGGTTTTTATTTTTAGTCTACATGACAGTCTTGAGGGTATAGTATTCAAATGTTACTACCCCAGGGAAGAAACTAAAATATTCCTATGTATATTTTTTAAGTTTATTTAATTTGAGGGGAAGAGTGTGGCACGTGCATGAGAGAGGCAGAGAAAGAAAATCCCTGTGCTGTCAGCTCAGAACCCCATGTGGGCTTAATCCCACGAACCCAGGAGATCATGTGCTGTACCAAAATCTAGAGTCGGTCACTTAACCCACTGAGCCACCAGGCACCCCTTTCCTATATGTTTTAATGGACTTTAATTTTTAGTACAGTTTTAGATTTACAGAAAAATTAAAAAGAAAGTACAGAGAATTCCCATAATACCCTGCAGCCAGTTTCCTTTATTAACATTTTACATTAGCACAGTGTAACTCATGAACGGATGCATTATGATTAACCATATAAAATAAAATTCTTATTAATATATGTAATAAAGTCTACATTTTTTTTTTCAGAGTTCTTTAGCTTTTTACCTACTGTTCTTCTGTTCTAGAATTCCATCTAGGATACCAATTACATTTAATTTTCGTGTCTCCTTAAACTTCCCTTGACTGTGGCAGTGTCTCAGACTTGTCTTGATGACTTGGGCAGTTTTGGGGGATACTGGTCTGGTGTTATAGATACTTCTCTATTGTGATTTGTCTCCTGTTTTCCTCATGATTAGACTAGAGTTGTGGATGGGAGGAAAACCATAGAGGTGAAGTGCCATTATTATGTATATACTATACTATTAATATGATTTATTATAGTTGATGTTGACTCATCATCTGGTTGAAGTAGTATTTGTCAGATATCTTCACTGTAAAGTTATTCTCTTCTCCATACTTTCCATATTTTATTCTTTAGAAAGAAGTCACTGCACAGCTCAAACTTGAAGAGAAAGTATCTACATAAATTATTTGGAATTCTACATGAGAGATTTTTTTCTCTTTTGTTGACTTATTCAGTCACTTATTTATGTCAGTATGGACTCCTAAATATTTGTTTTTATACTTGGGGTTATAATTTAGTACTACTTTGTTGCTTAAATTGTTCTAGCTTTGACCATTGGGAACCTTTCTGTTGGTTCCTGTGCATCATCAAGATGGTTTATTTTTGGTGTGTTTGGTTTTTGAGCACTTCCTTACTCTCTGGCACTTCAGAATACTCCAGACTCATCTTGTATATTTCCTGCCCTAGTCCCAGAATCAGCTGTCTCTCTAAGGAACCCCAGTTCCCTTTATTGGAGAATGGTGTTGGAAACGAATATTTGGGTACTAAATGTGCTCATTGCTACTGAGAGGACTTGTTGCTTTTATTGAGCTGTCATAGCTGATCAAGCAAGAAAATGTATGTGCATATCTATACACACATCCATAAATCTGTATGTAGTCATTTGTATCTATACCAAGCTAAACCTGGTTTTATAATTTGACTTTACCTCTAATCTGTTATATTACCACATGGATCATTCTAGCCTCCTCCCCTTGCTTATCTGTAAATGCTCACTGCAACAGGGACAAAGCTGGCTCTCTCCATTTGCCCTTATTAAATTTTTTTTTTTGTTTTTTAAGTTGGCTTTATGTCCAGCATGGAGCCCAATGCAGGGCTTGAACTCACAAACCTGAGCTGAGATCAAGAGTAGGACGCTTAACTGACTGAGCCACCCAGGCGCCCCATTTACTTAATTTTTTGGTTCTAGTATGTACATACAATAGTATCAGAATTGTTAACCTGTATTCCCATGGGAGATAAGTTTCTCAACTAGAGTGTAGGTCTTATGTGCAAGACTTTTTAGCTTTACATATACCATGCATTTCCAGAGTTACCTGGATCAGGACTTTTTCCTTTTGCTCTCTGTGATGTTATTCATGCATTTGCAGCACAGTTAGATCCTTTTTGTCACAGTTTGCATTTCTGACCTCCTAGAAGAGTTTTAAAAATTTGCTTACATTAAGGTTTATTTTTTATACTGTAAAGGTCTATGGGTTATAGCAAGCAAATGGGTAATGCCCTGCTTTCACCATTGCTATGTCATAGTTTTACAGCAGAATAGTTTTACTGCTATAAAGATCTACTTTGCTTCACCTATTCTACCATACCTCTTTCTCTTCCTGATCTTCTGGAAATCAGTGATATTTCTGCTGTCTTCATAGTTTTGCCTATTCAGAGTGTCACATGTACTGTGAATCTTTTTCAGACTGGCTTCTTTAACTGAGTAGTATGCTCTTAAGGTTCATCCATATCTTTTTGTGGTGTGATAGCTCATTTTTATTTCTGCATAATACTCCATTTTATGGATGTATCATGGTTTGTTTATCCATTTACCTATTGAAAGACATCTTAATTGTTTCTAGATTTTGGTGATTATTAATAAAACTGCTGTAAACATTTGCATTTAGGTTTTGTGTGGACATAGGTTTTCAAATCAGTTGGGAATATACCTAAATTTGTACTTGCTGGGTCTTATGGTAAGAGTATGTTTAGTTTTGTAAGAAGCTGCCAAACTGTTTTCAGAGTAGCTGTACTATTTTGTATTCCTATCAGTAATGAATGAGAGTTCTGTTGCTCTGTATCCTCCCAGCATTTGGTATTATCAGGATTTTAGTTTTTTTTCTTTAATTTTTTTAATGTTTATTTTTGAGGGAGGGAGAGAGGGAGAGAGGGAGAGGGAGAGAGAGGGAGAGGGAGAGAGAGAGAGAAAGAGAAAGTGAGAGCCGGGTGGGGCAGAGAGAGAAACACAGAATTTGAAGCAGGCTCCAGGCTCTGCCTCCCAGCACAGAGCCCCATGTGCGGACTTGAACTCATGAACCGAGAAATCATGACTTGAACCAAAGTTGGACACTTAATTGACTGAGACACCCAGGTGCCCCTGTCAGGTTTTTAGATTTTATCAGACGGATTGGTCTGTGGGGGCCCTGCCGTATATTTAATGTATACGTAAGCAGAGATCTTTTGGGCCATGTAAAAATATTTGCCATGATTGATAATTCATGTAATAGATGTTTCTATAAACTTTTTTGTAAATGAAATAGTTTTAAAAGATTTTGGCTTTTTTTTTTTTTTTTTAAATTTTTTTTTTCAACGTTTTTTTATTTTTATTTTTGGGACAGAGAGAGACAGAGCATGAACGGGGGAGGGGCAGAGAGAGAGGGAGACACAGAATCGGAAACAGGCTCCAGGCTCCGAGCCATCAGCCCAGAGCCTGACGCGGGGCTCGAACTCACGGACCGCGAGATCGTGACCTGGCTGAAGTCGGACGCTTAACCGACTGCGCCACCCAGGCGCCCCAAAAGATTTTGGCTTTTAAAGACTTATCTTAAGGATAATGTTGATAATTTTTAAAGCAAAGAATTTTTTGCATAAATAATCCCGTTTGTAAATCTTTTCAAAAGTCTTTTAGAAGTGAACCTTTCATTAGAAGAATATAGTATATAGTATACTACTAGAAGAATAGTGAGGTGTTTATTCATGTAATAAGAAATTTCTTATTATTCATATTATTATATTCCCCTGCTTTTTGAGTTACAGCATATAGTACCTTATAATTTATTTTTCCCAAAAGATAAAAAAAAGTGGTAACTATTTGATCTTGGAATTACAGGGACTTTATTTCTTTCCATGATTTACATTTCCTGTTCTTTGTGTTATGTAACTAGAAAATACTTAAAAAATCAAACATAAAATTTATTCTCATAAAGATATTATAAGGGATTTAAAAAAGAACCTCCCCACCCCCAAATTTTCATTTTCTTCTGTTGTGCTTAGGAGCAGTAGGTTGTTGAAGCAAGAGACACTGGCATGTTTCTCAACCCTTACTTAGCTGGCCAAACATGATGGAGTCCCTTAATCTCTCTGAACTTCATTTCCTTCCAACTGTGAGATGAATAAGTTGCACTTATCCTTGAGGTGGTACCTTTTAGCTCTAATATTTTATAATTTTGTGGCACCTGTACTTGCTATACACTCTAGCTCCTTTTACACCATTGGATGTGCCTTGATAAGTTCCCATTAAAAACAATTCAGTGGCTAAATAATGGAAGTTATGTTTAAATCCTGCTATGTAGCAGTCTACAGATGTTTGAAAAACACAGGTAAAAATACTTTGTATTTATTAGTGCCAGTGTCTTTAATCAATGTTTATATTTCTGGAAGATCTTAGTTGAGATATACATTTTAAAAATTAAAAAAAATTCTGTTTATTGTCTGTAGCTGTTTTTTGTAGGGCTTACTCTATTTTATTTGTTTATTTAAAAAAATTTTTTTTAATGATTATTTGTTTTTGAGAGAGAGAGAGAGAGAGAGACAGAGCATGAGCAGGGGAGGGGCAGAGAGAGAAGGAGACACAGAATCCAAAGTAGGCTCCGGGCTCTGAGCCGTCAGCACAGAGCCCAGCGCAGGGCTCGAACTCATGAACCATGAGACCATGACCTGAGCTGAAGTCGGACGCTTAACTGACTGAGCCACCCCGGGGCTCTGGGCTTGCTGTATTTTAAAAAAGCTGCCATGCAGTCTATACATTAGAGTCAGCACTGCAGAAATTTAACTGCTTCCTTCATATTTATTGAGTTATTATGGTGTTCAGTCCAAGGACCCTTTGAAATGTTTGATATGTTACAAATGGACTGTAGAGTATACTGAAAGAGAGAGGTCTTAGTTTCTAAATTTTTAGGAATTTAATGTGTATTCAGTATAGAAATAAGCAGTTAGTATGCAGGCTGTACCCACTTTGGTATATCAGATAGGAATAGGAGTCTTGTATTTATTTCTGTGGGGTCAGGAAGTGTGGCAAGATATAGAGAACAGGAGGAAAGAGAAAGGTCCTTTGCTGGATGTCTTTATTTTATTCTAATAAATCATTTCATTTCTTCCTTTAAAAATTCTCTTTACCTGTTCTCTCTTCCTCATACTGAACAGCAGCACTAGAGATGAACCACTCTGTATGGTTCCTCAGTCTCCACCCATTCATATACATACTAAGAAAAACTAATTCTAAATAGCTGAGATGCAACATTTAAAAATAGGTTTCTTTTTTTCTTTTTAAAGGAGTGGAATAGGAGTGGAGAATAAGTTTTGTTTCTCTTGATTCTAATAAAATTATTTCTTTAACATCTGATCATCACAAGTTTATTTTATAGTTAGGATTTGAAAGTGTAACTGCTAAATGCAAGTGAAAACAAGCTTCTAATTTAAGAGCAATGTCAGTTTTACTAACATTTCTCTGGAGATGGAAGAGTTATCCCTACAAGTTATTTATGTTAGGAATTTTATGTTTAGTACTAAAGACCAATAAGTTAACAGCAACTAGATGATGTTGTTAATGATTTACTGAAGGTAAAACTTGCCAACTTTAACCTAAAGAAGTGGTAAAAGTAAAGATCACCAAACATTTTAAAGAGCTTATATAAGAGCACACTCTGTAAATACTGATTTTCTTGGCATCGGTCATTTTTTCCTCTTAGCTATGAAAAATAAATGATATTTCTATTTTTAATATGCAGGCTATTTTTTTCTAACCCGATTATACTTTGCCTTTAGAAATTTTTCAATCCAAGCCATGTAAGGAAAAATTTTTCTCTTATAGTTTGTGGTTTAAAAATTATGTGTATAGGGGCCACTGGGTGCCTCAGTTGGTTGAGCGTCCAACTTCAGCTCAAGTCATGATCTCATGGTTCGTGAGTTCAAGCCCTCCGTTGAGCTCTGTGCTGACAGCTCAGAGTCTGGAGCCTGCTTCAGATTCTGTGTCTCCCCCTGCTCTCTATCCCTCTGTCTCCACCCCCCCCCCCCCCCCCCCCCCCCACTCACACTCTGTCTCAAAAATAAATAAACGTTAAAATATTTTTTAAAAAATTGTGTATATATAACAAATAGAGACAAACTTTGTTGTTTGTGTGTATGTGTTTAACCAGAAAAAACATAAGAAGCATGGGAATATGTTTAACTGTAAAGAGAGTTAAGGGCTCATACTGTCAAATACTTAACAAAATTTTTGAGATGTTCATAAACCTCAGTTCAGATATTTACATTCAAAAGCAAATGGATAGTCAGCAAGGTTAGTGATCCATGGAATGGGTGTAGAACATATGAGGATGTTGAGTTCCCTATTCTCACATAGCTTACTAGAAATATTACTTCTGGAACTGAGAAAAATGTTAAAAAATCATACTTTAGCATCAGAGTATAGAAATATATTTGTTTAAATCAAACCAGCTGGCTAATCTTTCCTGACTTATGTTAAGCCAAATAAACAGTGATAAGAAGAAATAGAGCTTAACTGTCAAACTTGAGTTTTTTAAAACAATTATTGTACAGAGAAATAGTGGACTCCTATGTAGATCTCCTCTAGACCTATTGCCAGTTTTCAGGTACACAAGCTAGACTCTGGAAAGAGAACGCTGATAACTTTTGTTATAGAGGTCATTGAAAGAATGAAGGACTATATTTTCAGGATCATTGATGAAACCTTTATGTAAAAGAAAATACCCTTTGAAACACATTAGAAATTATACTTCTTTCAGGGGGTTAATATACATTGAGAAAATATACAATGAAGACTTTTTGGAAAGGGGCAAGTGTTTTTTTTTTGTTTTTTTTTGTTTTTTTTTGTTTTTTTTACAACTGTTGGAGGCTATCAAAATTCCTCTTTAACTATGAATGACATATGTTTTAGTTAAAGTATTGCTTACTCTGTTTATGATCTATTCAATAAAAAATGGCATTCTTTCTTTTCTGTTGCATTCTAAAATTAGTATTTGTACTTGTAGGTGAATAGAAAGAGTTGTTAAATAGGCTAATTTTCTTACTCTTCTGCTATTTAAAAATAAGGCAGGATGGGCGCCTGGGTGGCTTAGTCGGTTAAGCATCCAACTGTTGGTTTTGGCTCAGGTCATGGTCTCAGGGTTTCTGAGTTCAGGCCCCACATTGGGCTCTGTGCTGACAGCGTGGAGCGTGCTTGGGATTCTCTCTGCCCCTCTCTCTTTGTCCCTCCCCCGCTCATGCCATCTCTCTCAAAGAAACTTAAATAAACTTAAAAAAAAATAAGGCAGGGATTAAGGCTTCAGTTAGGTTTTGAGTAATTTCTGAATTTTAGATATAGGCTAATTTTCCCATTGTATACAATCTAAGCTCAATATTGCACATAAATTAGGATATGTAAATAATTGTATTATGGAAAGAATGATGGCAAGAATCTACCAGTAGTTAACCTTTCCAAGTTTTAGTTATGCCATTCATAAAGTGGTAGTAATACCTACTTGAAAGGGTTTTTGATCTGGAATAGATATGATCATATATTGAACATAACTAATTTGTACTCTAAAGATTTATAGAAAGTACAAGTAAGGTAACAATAGCTGTACAAAGAGTAAAGTTAATAGTAGTATAGTTATAATGAGATTGTAGTGTAGTAGTGTCGATACAAGAAGTAAAAAATGTTTTTATTTCACCTTGTGATTAAAAAATTTTTAAGTCCAGCTATTACCAAACACCTAAAAACACTTATTTAAATACACTGTGCTGTAAATACATTGGTCTAATATTGTTCCATGATTGTTATAGTACTGTTATGTATATATATCACACTAAACTGTTGTCCTTAACCTTTTCCTTGCCCCAGCCTCCACATCAGAATGTATTTTTTAGGAGTATATAGCCATGCCAGGCATAGTGGTGTGTATTTTAATGCCACCACTGTGCTGGAGCACTAAAATTAAAAGTCTAGAATTGTGCTTATTTAGTGACTTAAGATGGAAAACCATAGTAGGTCTGCAGATTAGGTTAATTTGACAGATTTTTGCATTTAAAGTACTCTGAGCTGTTACTACTTTTAAGCAGAATAGATACAATATTTATGTTCATATTGAACAGAGATAGCAGGTGAGGATTATTTATAAATTGGTGAGTTCTAGAACTATTAGAGTGATTGTTTAGTGTGTTAAAGTTTAACCAGGAGTAAATGACAGTAAATTTGTTAACACAAAATTTTTAATTTAGTTTTTAAAAAGATTTTTTTTGTTTATTTTGAAAGAGAGAATGTGTGCAAGTGAGCGCATGTAGGGGAGAGGGAGAGAGAGAGAGAGAGAGAGAGAGAGGCAGAGGCAGAACCTGAAGCATGCTCCAGGCTGTCTACGCAAAGCCCTACATGGGGCTCTCAAACTCATGAACTGTGAGATCGTGACCTGAGCCGGAGTCATATGCTCAACCGACTGAGCCATCCACGTGCCCCTAAAATTTTTAATTTTAAAATAATTAGATGGGATCTTGTAAGTTCTGATATTTCAACTTAAATACATACCTCAACTAAATACTTTCCCTTTTGCTCTTCCAAGGTAACAAAGCAATAGTGGCTATAGAGAAGATTGTAAGATTTAAAAAAATTTTTTTTTAATTTTTTTTATTGATTTTTGAGAGCAGGGGAGGGGCAGAGAGAGAGAGAGGGAGACACAGGATCTGAAGCAGGCTCCAGGCTAAGAATAATTTAAGCAACAAAATAAAGTAGTACAGGTATAAAAATAAATATTTGAGTCATACTGATATGAATAAATAACTGAATGACAAAAGAAAAAAATATCTCCCAAGCAGAATTCCAAATAATTTATGTAAATATTCTGCCCTCAAGAAGAGAACCTAACTCTCCACTCCTTAAGTATGTACTGTGCATAGTGACTTCTTTTCAAAAAATACAGTATAGAAAGGGTGAGGAAAAAAGAATACAGTGGAGAAACCTGACAAATACCTCAGCCAGGTGATCAAGTCAATATTGACAGCACTAAATCATATTAACAGTATATACCCTTGGTATAACATGATAAAAAAGGTACTTTACCTCTGTGTTCTCCCCAAATCCCAACCTAATAAGGAGGAAAACATCAGATAAATTCCAGTAAAGAAAAATCTATTAATACCTGACCAGTACTCCTCAAAATTGCCCAGGTCATCAACAATAAGGAAAGTTAGGTCTGAGAAACTGCCACAGCTAAGAGAAGCCTAAGGAGACATGAAAATTAAATCTAATTGGTATTCTAAAGGGATTTCAGAACAGAAAAAAAGATACTGGGTAAAAGCTAATAAAGTATAGATTTTAGATAATATTAATAATTATTAATATTGATTTATAAATTGTAATATGGTAACATAAGATTAATAATAAGTGGGAGTTCTAGAATATATTCTTGATTTTTCAATAAATCTAAAAATGTTCTTAAAACAACTATTTAGAGCTGCCTAGGTGGTTCAGTTGGTTAAACGTAAACTTGATTTCGGCTCAGGTCATGATCTCATGGTCATTGAGACAGAAACCCCACATCAGGCTCGTTGACTGTGCACTGGGGGTGGAGCCTGCTTAACATTCTCTCCCTCTCTGCCTGCCCCTCCTTGCTCTCTTTCTCAAAAGAAAAAAAAATAAGTAAAACATTAAAATTTTTTTTAAATAAAATAAAAATTAAATCTTACAATCTTGGGGCGCCTGGGTGGCTCAGTTGGTTGAGCATCCAACTTTGGCTTAGGTCATGATATCACAGCTTGTGGGTTTGAGCTCCACATCACACTCACTGCTGTCAGAGCAGAGCCCACTTCAGATCCTCTGTCTCTTCCTCTTCTTGTGTGCGCTCTCACGCCCTCTCTCTCTCAGAAATAAACAGACATTTAAAAATATATTTTAGCTTTGGCCATCGGGAACCTATCTTTTCCCTCGTATATCCCAATAAGGTGGTGTATTTTTGGTGTGTGTGTGTGAGCTCGCTCTTTCTTTCTTTCTTTCTTTCTTTCTTTCTTTCTTTTCCTTCCTTCCTTCCTTCCTTCCTTCCTTCCTTCCTTCCTTCTTTCTTTTCTTTCTTTTCTTTCTTTCATTACAAAATACTACAGACTCTTACTTATTTCGTACCCCATTCCTAGAATTGTTTTTGGAGAATGGTGTTAGAAGCCTGTATTTGGGTATGATGTGTGCTCATTGCTACTGGGATGTGTTATTTTATTTAGCTGTCTCAGCTAACAGAATAAGAAAATACGTATGTGTATACTAACCTGTATATATACACATATCCATAAGTATTTCTATGTGTAATCATCTGTATCTATACTAAGCTAAACATGAGTTCATGTTTTGAGTCTCCTTCCAATCCATTATATTACCACTGGATTATTCTAGCTCCTCCTCTTGCTTATCTGTAAATACCCACTGCAGCACTGACAAACATGGCCATCCATCACCCATTTATTTAATTGTTTAATTCCATTATAATTTTTTTAATGTTTATTTATTTTTGAGAGAGAGAGAGAGAGAGCGAGCGAGCACGAGCTGGGGAGAGGCAGAGAGAGAGACAGAGAAAGAATCTGAAATAGGCTCCAGGCTCTGAGCTGTCAGCACGGAACCTGATGTGGGGCTCAAACTCAGGACGGTGAGATCATGACCTGAGCCAAAGTCGGATGCTTAACTGAGTGATCCACCCAGGCGCCCCTGTTTAATTCCAGTATAAATGTATAGCAGTATTAGAATTGTTAATTTTTACTCTAATGGGAAATAACTGTCAGCGTAAGTGCTTATGTGCAGAATATTTTGCCGTTAGTCTTAGAGATGCCACTCATTTCCAAAGGTCCTAGGTCAGGACCTTTTCCTTTTTACCCCCTCAGTGAGGTTTATAATACAGTTAGATCTTGTGTTTGTTTATATTCCTTCCTAGGGATTCCCTTACCTTCTAAATGATTTTTTTTTTTTAATTTGTATACCTTTACAGTTCATTCTTTGTCCTTCAAAAGTTTTATGGATTTTGCCAGATGCATGATGTATGCATCCTAGATTACAGTATCCTGTAGAAAAATTTCACTGGTGATATTATTTCAATAATAATTACAAAGGTGATTTTAAAAAATCACCTTTGTATCATATTCAAACCTCTTCTCTTCCCCTGAACTTCTGATCTTTTTATTGTCTTTTAGTTTTACCCTTTATAAAATATATAATTGGAATCATAAAATGTAGCCTTATCACGCTGAAGAAATTTACGTTTTAAATGTTCTTTTTTAGTATCCTTAGAAACTTTGTCTTGGAATGACCATGATTTAAGTCTAGTTCAGACTTCCACCTAATGTAACACCTGTATAGTATCCTTTGATGCTGGTCATTCAGTGTCTGTTTGAACTTAACTAGTTAAGCGTTTACAACTTTATGAAACCTTTGCTGTATTGAGCCTCAGATTCTTCCTTAGAACTTCTACTCAGTGATGTTTGACTTTGGGGTGACTTGGAATGTCTCTTCCATTTTCTACATAGCAGGCTTTCATATCTCGAAGACAGTTTTAGTATGTTCTTTTGTGTTAGCTACATTTCTTTAACTTTTTTGCGTTTCAGAACCCTAGCTGGTTAACAACTTCTGAGTATACTATAGTACTAAATATGGTGTTCAGAATGTAATCTTATACATCAGCTACATAGCTTTCTGTATTGTTTCTTTTGCCACTTTCTCGTTTATCTTACACACTGCAGCCTTATTATTAGCCTTCCAAATGCAAATGTGTTCTTATATCATCATTGTTGAAAATTTGCAGTTGCTCCTTATTGTATTAGAGTGGTATTTATTTATGAAGGACATGTTTCAGAATTATCTGTAGAGTTTTGTTTTTTTTTTAATTTTTAAAAAATCTTTATTCACTTTTGAGAGACAGAGACAGAGCATGAGTGGGGTAGGAGCAGAGAGAGAGGGGGACCCAGAGTCCAAAGCAGGCTCCAGGCTCTGAGCGCTCAGCGCAGAGCCCGACGTGGGGCTCGGACCCACGAACTGTGAGATCATGACCTGAGCTGAAGTGGGACGCTCAACCGACTGAGCCACCCAGGTGCCCCTGTTTTTTGTTTAAAAAAAAAAAATTTTTTTTTAACGTTTATTTATTTTTGAGACAGAGACAGACAGAGCATGAATGGGGGAGGGTCAGAGAGAGAGGAAGACACAGAATCTGAAACAGGCTCCAGGCTCTGAGCCATCAACACAGAGCCTGACGCAGGGCTTGAACTCACGAACCACGAGATCATGACCTGAGCCGAAGTTGGACGCTTAACCGACTGAGCCACCCAGGCGCCCGTTTTCGTTTTTAAATACAGACGCTCAAGCTGGGTCTCCTGGGGATTCTGGAAATGGAAAGTGATTTTAGAGAGTCTTATTTTGTAAAAGAGGAAATTGAAGGCCTGATAGGCTGATCTATTTGATTTTGATCATAGCTTATCAGAATGGGACTAGAACCCATATGTCTTGGTCCTACTGGATCTACAGTTCTTTCATTTCAAGATTTTTATTTTGTGTTCTCAGCTTGCCCTAAGCTGTATTTTCTCTGTACTATCACTGTTATCTCAGTGTACATGCCACTTAACCTGCCTCTGTGCTTTTCCTTGCACTGTTTGTTCTACCTAGAATATCTTAACCTTCTTTCCTATTGAATTATCCTAAATTTTCAGAGTTTACTTGGTTTTTACTTCTTATATAAAATATTGTTTGAGTCTCTCAGGAATGATCATTCTGTTCATAACATGCTTATGTACTTATGATTAGTCAAATTTTACATGTTTTTCTCTTGCAGTATATTAATCATTACAGTTTTTGCCAGTTTTAGGAATTGAATAGGAATTTTAGAAGCTTTCTTGCTTTTCAGTATTTACTATTTTTTTAATGTTTAATTTGAGAGAGAGAGGGAGAGAGTGTGGATGCATGTGTGAGTGGGGGAGGGGCAGAGAGTGAGGGAGAGAGAGAATCGCAAGCAGGCTCCGTGCTGTCAGTGCAGAGCCCAACATGGCTCAATCTGTCATGAACCACGAGATCAGGACCTGAGTCGAAGAGTTGGGCACTTAACAGACTGAGCCACCCAGGCACCCCTTTTTTCCCCCACATTTAAATAAGCAACTACCACATACACACGTACACTCTCTTACCTAAATTGTAATGATCAAGATGTAGGGTTGCACGGTGATTATAGTTGTACCCTTCAGACTGGCTTACATAGTGCTATGTACAGTGAGCATACTTGGTAGGTGTTTGAATGGGTTTATATAAGTTTAAGCTATTATTATGTGTTTTTTAGCAGCTATTTCACACTTTAGCATCATAATTGAACTTAGGATCAGTTGGGAGGCTCACAATTTTCTGTTCCTGTTAAGGGAAGTTCATGCCATTCTGTACTTGTTTGACTGTTCTGTAGTTCATTTCCATACTTTCTGCTCATGTGGTTAAATTTCATCATTTCTAGTATTCTGACTTGTTATTTTTTAATCTTGATATTTTTCATCTACAGTATTTGCTATCCTTCTCAGCTTCATGTCATCCATAAACTTGGTAAGTTTGCCATTTATTCTGTCCCTCTAAGTCTTACATGTGGAAAAAGACCAACCTGTATGTATCTTTAGCATCCCTAAAAACTCACAAGAACATACATACCGTTATAACAGTGTTCTGTATGCAGTTGTTTAACAGCTAAAAAGTCATCCAAATAACTATTCACTTACTATTTTCTTTTGTGGGTTTTTATTTTTTAATCTTTATGAGCACTTTCTATGTCTCTTGAATCTTAATATGCTGTGGGACAGTATTAAAGAAGTAGAAAAATGGCCTTCCTCTCAAGCATAGCACACTACAATAAATAAGACATACATTTTAAAAACTAGTGGGGTAGGTGCATCTAAAAATGACTGCCTTCGGGAATATACTATCTGGTGACCTAGAGCCAGAAGAGCCAATTTCTTTATAAACCATAGAGATTATTATATTTCACACAATTTCTTTTTGGAAGTAAGGTCTGTGAGAGAAAAGCCATTAATGTGTCATGAGTAGACATTGTGAAGTAGGGGAAACTTATCCCTTAGATCTTCTTAAATACCTTCCTCTCTGAGAGCAGTTACTTGGCATACTTTTTGCTATGGGCGGAGCTGATAAAACCCAGGTATCAGGTAGGATTCTCTATGAAGAAAAGAATGACTTGATGCTGTATTTATGAATACAATATGAATGACTTCCATTTCCAACTCAGAAAGAATGTGAAATGAGTGACCAGAATTTTTTTGTATTTTATTATTTAATTTTAATTCCAGTATAGTTAATACAGTGCTGTATTAGTTTCAGGTGTACAATATCATGATTTAACACTTCCATGCATCACCTGGTGCTCATGACGCCTAGTTCTCTCATTAATCCCCATCACCTGTTTCACCCATCCCATCACCTGCCTCCCCCCTAGTAACCATCAGTTTGTTCTCTATAGTTGAGTCTGTTTCTTCGTTTCTCTCTTTCTCTATTTTTCCCCTTTGCTAATTTGTTTTATTTCTTAAATTCCACATATGAATGAAATCTTTGTCTTCCTCTGTCTTATTTCACTTACCATTATACAATAACCAGAATTGAACAAATATTTTATAATCCTAGAATGTTGCACTGTGAATAAGCTTTTGCAATTATGTACTTGGTCCATTTTTCTAATTTCGTAGCTGGGAAAGCTAAGGCCTAAGGTTTAGTGATTTGAGGAAAATCTCACAGTTTCTGATAGAGCTGGGATTTGAACCAGGACTCCTGTGTGAATATTAAATAAAGTTCTAAATGTAGAAGTGTTCCCTCTGTAACATCTTCTTCCTAGAAAACTTTCCCTTTTAAGAAAAATGTGCAGTTTCTTGTGCATGTAACAGTAATGAAATATTTATATACAGATATGGAATAATTATGAAATCAAACAGTTTATAATTGTTTAACCACAATCCAGGTTAAGAAATACAATATGGAGGCACCTGGGTGGCTCAGTCATTTGAGTGTCTGTTGATTTCAGCTCAGGTCATGATCTCATGGTCATGATCCCACGTGAGTCCCACATTGGGCTCTGCACTGGGGTGGAGCCTGGTTAAGAGTCTCCCTTCCCCCCTCACCCTCCCCTGCTTGTGTACTCTCTCTCTCTCTCATTTGCTGTTTTAAAAGGTTTTACCATTTAGGGTGTATCCCTAAATAATAAAATTTAGTTAAGAAAAATGTTTTTAATGTTTATTTATTTTTGAGAGAGGGAGAGACAGAGTGCAAGCTGGGGAGGGGCAGAGAGAGATGGGGAGACACAGAATCCGAAGCAGGCTCCAGGCTCCGAGCTATCCAGACAGCCTGACACGGGGCTCGAACTCACAAACCGTGAGATCATGACCTGAGCTGAAGTCGGACGCTCAACCGACTGAGCCACCCAGGCACCCCAAAATTTAGTTTAGTTTATGAACCACACTGCATGTACTCTTTTGTGATATGTTTGTGATACTGATCTGGGTTGATTTACATAGATGTACTTCGTTCATTTTCTTTGCTGTATAGTGTTCCATTGTATATCTAAACCATAGTTTATCCTTTCTGCTTAGATGGACATTTGGATTATTTCTGGTTTGGGATCATGAATAGATTATAGGTCTGCTATAAATATATGCTTCTGTGTATATTCAAGAGTTTCTTGAAGTAAGATACCTACATATGGGATATCTGGGTCTTGGGGGTATGTGCATCTTCAGTGTACTAGTTAATTATGAACTGAGATATACTAGTCCATTCTGAGAGGGCTGTTTACTTCCTTTTCACCCTTATTCCTGGGTGTAGCCCTTTAGGATCCAAGGCCAAAGCATAGGCTTGTTTCCCAGAGCCTCTACCTTTGGTAGGTCCTAGACTCCCTAGATTCTGTGTGTCTTACTTTCTTGTATGTTTGGTAATTTTTAAATATGAGCTTTTACTTTCTTTGGAAAACTCTTAATGGGTTATCTTTGAGGTCTGGGGTAAAGATGAATTCATCCAGAGAAGATTGCATTTGATTCTGTGGGTATCTTGGTGGGGGATGGGTTTGTATGCATCAGTCCAGAAGCACTGCTTTAAACAATAGTCATGGTTCTTTAAGGCCACCCAGGTGATATGATTTGGACTATCTTATGGTAACAGCATTTTGTGGTTGAAAATTTTATCCGTGGCTTTTCTTAGTCCCAAAGCAACTTTTCTATGGGATGGGAGTGAGGGGTAGATGAGCCTGAGGGAAGAACATCTCCTATTAGACTATCTGCCTCAGTGGCTTTGATTTTTGTTTCCTGGGCAAGTGAAATATAGAAAATTGAGCCCAAGCTTACATGGTCCAGTACCTGCCATCAAGGCAAAAGCAGATTTGTGCTGTTTGACACTCCTAATTTGTGCCTTCAGTTAGATTTTGGCCTGATAATAAAAAGTCTTAGCATCTTAACAGTTCTTCCATGATTTTAAAATAAACGGGTACTGTACATGGTTTTTTCTTAACTTGTCTTTAATTCAGGGTTTTTAGTTATTTTCAATACAAAATTGATCTTTGTACTTGGCAAAGGCATATTATCAGAAGCTGAGGTATTTCCGTCTTAACACAGAATATCATAAAAGGTTTTTTGATCATCTAATTTTCATAGTGAGAAATCATTTATGAATTATTGAATTTTTGCTTTTCTGTAGTTTCAGTGTTTGAAACTCTTCACGAAGGAAGAGAAAGTATCACAGCTTTTGTTTCACTAAATTGATAATTTTAAGATATGTATGTTCTGCTCATATCAAAATAATTTTTGTTAAATTATGTATGTGTTGAGCTCAGTATTTTGCAGAAAGTAGAAATACCTTACTTGATTGAAATGATGGTGTAGAGTAAATTGAAGCATTTTTCCTTAAATTGTTTTATGCTGGTAAGTTGTTAGGATGGAATTTGTTACCATTTAAAATTGCCTGATTGTTATTCCTGAGAACTGATTCATTTTATATAGTTTTTATCCTGTTGAAAATAATATCCACTGTATGTCTTGTTCTTCTTCCTCTTGCTCTTACTTCCTCCTTGCTCACCAGTGCACACATGTGAAAACATTGGTTGGCTTATAAGTTTTTCTATACTCCTTTCCCTTTTCTTTGTACAATTTAAATGAATAAATTTATTTTTAAATCAACTTCCTTTAGTTTTTTCAGTGTTTAATCAAGTTCAATGTTCATAGGATAATCAAGTTGTTCTTTTTCAGTAGCAAAGCATAATGAATAGCTTCTCCATTACTCAGTTTTTATTTAGAAAAGATATAAAAGTTAGAAAAGCTAGAAGGATAGTATGCTCTTCAGCTAAATTCATCAGTCAACAGCTTAACATTAAAAAAATTTTTTAATGTTTATATTTGAGAGAGTGTGGGGGAGAGGCAGAGAGAGAGGGAGACACAGAATCTGAAGCATGCTCCAGGCTCTGAACTGTCAGCACAGTGCCCAATGTGGGGCTCAAACTCATGAGCCGTGAGATCATGACCTGAACTGAAGTCATGTGCTCAACCGATTGAGCTACCCCAGCGCTCTTTATCTTAACATTTTATAATATTCTCTCCCTTTCTCCCTTTCCCCTCATGTTCCCTCCCGTCCTATGTACTATAAACTTTTCTTTCTTTTTCTTTTTTTTTTTTGTTGAGCCATTTAAAAGTATATTATAGATTCATTACCCTTACACTTCAGTATACATCTAAAAATTAGAATATTTTCCTGCATAACCTTAAATACCTTATTATACCCCAGCGGTCTGGCATTGATGCAATAAAATGATATAATTTATAATCCATATTTAAATTTTTTCCATCTATCCCCAAAAATGTCCCCTGAAATGTCCATTTTTTCCTCCTGTGGGACCTAATTCATGATCATATGTTACATTTGTCATATCTCTGCATCTTTAATCTAGAGCAAGGCCTAGCAGACTTTTCTTTGGAGATCAGCTGTACTTTGCAACTATTCCACTCTGTCATTGTTGCTAAAAAAGCAGCCGTGGACATTATGTAAATGGATGAGTGTGGTTATGTTCTAATAAAACTGTTTATAAAAACAGGCTAAAGGCTGTAGACCTCTTGTCTAGAATAGCTTTCTATATTTTTTTGTCTTTAATGACACTATATAATGACTGAACAATCAGGTCAACTTTTTGGCAGGATGCCCCCCAACTTGGGTTTTTAAAAATGTTCCCTCATTATTTTTTTAAGATAGCAAATGCCATGCAACCTTAAGAGTTGTTTCCACAATAGAAATGGAAATCTAATTTCTTGGGAAAGATTCTCGTTTAGTTGAAAATAAAATCTTATTCTTTCTTCCTTTGTCTCTCTTACAGTGTGTATAGAAATTGGACATTAAAATGAAACTTCTAGACTGCTAATTGGTATTCTCTTGTAATGAAACTTCTAGACTGCTAATTTCTTGGTATTCTCTTGTAGACACCAAAAATTTTACCTATATATACTCTTTTATATAAGTGTGTTATATTCACAGATGTAAATAAAGAATTCAAGAGGGCTTGGATAATGAACGGTAGTGAAATAACTTAGATTTAGAATTGAAGAGTATTTATATTTTAGTCAAATATAATTCCATAATATAAAAGCTAAAGTTGTCTTATGTTGAAGACATGCGACAATAAAATTAACAATTCTTTGCCACACGTAAACCTACTATTTTTAGCACTGGATTCATTTTTAGAAATAAATATTTTTTGATAGATTTAATACAGAGTTGTCCTTGTGGGAATGATGTTACTATATTTGCATTCATACAAAAGTATATACATTTAAAAAAATCATTCTACAGATTACTTTGTTGAATGAGTAGCAAAAGTGTGAAAGTAGCATGTTTTACTGGAATTAAAGAGTGTGAGTATTTTTAGTGCTTGAATTTCCTTTAAATATCTGTATGAATATCTGTGGTTGGGTGCTATACTGCCTTCATTTATTAGTTTTGACTAAGACAATGTTTTTCTTCATATTGTGCCTTTATCACAATTTGATTCTTGTTTGACTCTTGACCCTGTAAAACAAATCTGTTTCCTTTTCTGCATAGCTGTGTATTAAATAAAGATTGAAACAGTATTCTGTTGGAGGATTTAATTTCTTGGCTAAATATTCTTAGAGTCTTTAACCATTCTTCACCTCACATCTCCACAATAAATGGCTATATGATCTTGACAGATTACTTACTCTGTGCCTTGGTTTCCTTATTTGTAAAATAGAGATAATAGTACCTATCTTACAAGTTTATAATGAGGACTGTGTTATTATACTTAAAATACAACGTCTGGCTTATAGTATACATTCAGTAAATGTTAGACACTATTGCTATTTCTTATTCTATACTTTCTCATCCATCTTGTCTTTTCATGAACCTGTTTGTCTCTCGTAAAGCAGAACTGAATATAGTAAGAGGGATGATCTGACCAGTCCAGGAGGAATACAATGGTAACATCCTCCATTAAGTTGAAGTTTTCTTATTTTAATTCATTGTGGAGAATTTCAGACTTACAAAAATGTAGACTAATATGATGGACCCTCACATACCCATCCTCTATTCCCAACAAAATGACCAATCCTGTCCATTCAGTCCTCAGCTTTTTTTCTCCCTCTTTGGTATAATTGTAGCTCCTCTGTTATACCTAAAGTCCATGCCCGACTTACTTTGATAATTACTAAAGCTTTAGCATCTTATTCTCTTAGTAAATAATTATGAAATTAATGAACAAATGAACCCTGCCTTGATTGAGGTCTGGATCAGCTTCCAGTAGTTTGTTTTTGGAGGTTAAGTGGGTGGGTAGGTGGGATTGAAAATATGTTTGCTTGTATCATACTTTTAAAATTTTTTTCATATTTTTTTTTTTTTTAAAGATGTCACCCCAGGTTTTTACAGTTCCTTCCATTTCTGCATGGGGATATATGTGGTAATCTTACTGGTAAAATCTCTGAATACTCTAGGAAATAATTCAAATTAGGTGGACTAGAAGACTTGAATTTACTATTTTCTCAATATTTCTTAATTTTCTTAATTTCACTTATCTGGATTTTAAGACTTTTACCAATGTTTATTATAGGCCTTTCAATTTGATAATCATTTTATCTTGATAAAAGAGAAGCAAATAGAGGTTGAAGAATTCTACTTTGTCATCTCTGTTGAAATATTTTTTTAAAGTCAGAGTTATTGTGGAATACTTTAAGTACACTAAAAATTGTTAACAATTTATTGGTTTCAAAGAGAGGCTTTCGTCCTAGTGGCAACAGCTGACTATAGCACTTTTTAAAAAATTTTTTTTAGTGTTTTTATTTATTTTTAAGAGAGAGAGAGAGAGAGAGCGAGCAGGTGAGGGGCAGAGAGAGTGAGGGAGAGACAGAATCTGCAGCAGCTCCAGGCTCTGAGCTGTCAGCACAGAGCCTGACTCAGGGCTCAAATTCACAAGCCATGAAATCATGACTTGAGCTGAAGTCATACGCTCAACTGACTGAGCCACCCAGGTGCCCTGACTGTAGCACTTTTTTTCAAGCCTGTGCTTATTTTTTCTATAACTCTGTTCTTGTTCCTTATTAATTGTTAACTGTGCTTTCAACAGTTTGCTGAAAATTTAATAGGCTCATAGCCATTTTTATATTGATGATACAGAAGTATGCAACTCTTGCTTAAAACAGAGATCATGTTATAGAGACACCATGAGAAGTCTTTGGTTGTTCACTTAGTGGGGAAGGACTTCTGAAGTTGAAGTATGGCAGGCAGTTCAGAGTATTGTAGAGAGGATAGGTTCCAGTACTCAGCTCACTACCATCACCTTAAGATTGAGCCTGGGTGAGCCTGCCTGGTGGAAACAGCCAGCATAGACAGGGTTTGTATGCTCCATACATTTCAAAGCAAATTAGGGCTTTGTGAAAGTGAGTTTAGACTCCATATCTGTAACTTATCCAGGAGTGACTTAGTATGGTCCTTGCTTTCTAACTCAGTTCTAACTTTTCAATGAAGTATCTTTAGCTTCAGAGGAATTTACCCTTCAATGTTAGCAGTTTTTACCTTAATATACACATTTCAAGAACAAGAATAACGTATGTTTTTTAGGCAGGGCGCTTAAAAACTGTCCTGGTGAAGAATGCCATGTTGGAATTATGCCATGGCTGTGAACCTTAGAATTACATTGTCTTACCTTTGAAATTTCTGCTAGTTTGCAGACTTCTGAACTTAAAAGAGACTTTGGTTGCACAGAACATCTGTCTATTCATTTGTTCAATCAAAAAATATTTATTGATCATCTATATGCTGGGAAGTGTGTTGCACAGTGGATAAAACAGTGAACTTCTCAGATGTGTTTGCCATAATGGAGTTTACAGTCTAGTGGGAAATGGAGTGAAATTTATTTGAAGCCATAAAGAAAATTATGTTTTACTTACACGTTAAGGACTTAACCACTTAGTTTGAAGCAAACTTGGAATGACTTGTTCTTGATTGTTTTTGCACAATGTATTTGAACATTCAGGATTTTGGGGTAACATATTTCCATATGTATATGTATCAACATGTGAAAATAGACATCAGTCAGAGAAGCAGGACAATTTGTACCAAAAAGAGAGAGAGAGAGAGATAAAGAGAATTAACTAGTATACACATACCATTGTGAGATTTCAGGTTAATGACAGACAGTAGATTTGTCTGGGTAAAACTATATGTCAGTTGTGCTAAACAGACCTTTGTAGATAGGGAGTAAATATCTTTAAGACCTTTCTTCTTTAAAAGTGTTCAGTAGTTAAGAATTGCCTAGAAAGTAAACTTCCTGTGTGGGAGTATAATAGAGTAAATGAGAACCATGACACCTAAGATCATATCTGAATTATTTGACAGTTTCCTGTAACTCTGGGCAAGAAAATGTACTTCAGATTCCTTACTCCCAACAGAGTACAACAGAGGGCTGGATTTGCTGATTCCTTCTAGTGCTAAAACCTTATGATTTTATTTTATTTTTTATTTAGCAGTTTCCTAATGACTTTGTTGGAAAGTCAAGATGCCTTCTTATTTTCTTTACTTGTTCAGGTTCAAGAATTAAAAACTTAAGATGGGGGAATAAGGCTTTGCTTTCTCTAACTGATATTTTCTGACTAGGTACTTCGTAACTCAGGAAGACCTCATTTATTCCCAGTAATATGTTTTACTAAACTCTTTCAGGTAACTTTAAAAAGACTGTGTGGCTTAATAGTAGATCATGGCTTGAACTCAGTTTTTAATTTATTGTTGTTACTAGAAAATTTTAGTGAGGTATTTTTCTTTGTCTCTGTAGTTATCAGAGACTGTTACAGACGATTGCTGTACTCGAGGCTCAGCGTTCTCAAGCAGTCCAGGACCTTGAAAGTTTAGGCAAACACCAGAAAGAAGCACTAAAAAATCCCATTGGATTTGTGGAGAAACTCCAGAAGAAGGTATATATTAGCACTGTTTTTGAGCACTGTTACTGAGAATATATTTGGTGATAACTTGATTTATTCTTTTAATATGGGTAAATATTTTTTAAGTGTTTCATTTTTTTCCCTTCTATACCTAACCATACTACTGAAGGCAGGATGATGCCCCCCCCCCCCCAACACACAAAAAATACCCCAATGAAAATAGCTGGGAACTTTAATTGAATATTTATATTAGGAACTTGTTCTATTGCCTAGCCATTTTTAGGATCTTTTCCTGTTACCTTTCCCATCTTAGAGAGTATTCCTTCTTTCACGACTTCAGGATTAATAAAGTGAAAAGAAAAATTACTTTAGGGTTTATTAATTGCTTTAAATATAAGTTACTTTTGTAATTTCCCTTGTAATATGACAGAAAATATTTGTGGTAAGAACAAAAAGTATTTTAAATGCCTTTAAGGTTATGGTTGCCAAAGACATGAGGATAAGATACAAATTTTACTTAATTTTATAATGTCCTTTATTTTAGTGAAAAATTCCTTTCAATTTTCTCTTTTCCTTAAAACAGAACTTTCATATTTAACAGTTAACCATTTGAAAGTGATTCAAGGTTTTATCACTTTCTTGTATGTGAATATGGAGATAATTTAGATGTGCATTTATTACCATAGTGTGTGTCTTGAATTAGGGATCCACTGATTGTTCAATAAATTTGAGAGGTGTAATATTAATCAGCATTGTATGAAAACATTAAAACTGAAAAACTATGAAAAAGAATCTTCTTATTCACCTTAAAAAACAAAAAACCTATAAAGCATGACTACTGTAACATAGTTATTAGTTACCAGTTTTTAATGAGTCACAAAAGTGGTGTACCAGGTGTTGAGGGAACAGCCCTGGGGACTTTGTTTCACTTAGTTGTATTAATTTATTATTTGGATTTCTCTAGCTGTATTATTCCTTGGCAGTCATTACTTTCTCTCCATGCTTGAGATCACTGAATATCATCATGTGTATAGAATCTATATATTGATTTGCTAAAACTTCTAAACTTTTTAGGATCCTATTTGCCCTCTTTGTATAGTGAGTCCACTTAGGTGTTTATTGATTCTGCATTGCCGTTATTAAACATTTGCTGGTGCAAAAAGATAGAGCACTCACTGTGGTTGCTTAAAATTGATTCAACTAAAACAGACGGTGATAGAAAAGTAATTATTAGTAAAAGATTTATTAAACTTGATCTTACTTTATTCATGTTCCCTGCTGGGCAAAAAAGATGCAATTATGCTTATTTACTAGATTTATAGGCAGTTGGTTATTTGCTGGTTCTCCATTTCCAGGTATAATTTAGAACTGAATTTCCTTTCACTTTATCTCAGAAGCAGAGATGGGATATTGACCATCTTAATTTTTTGTGAAAGTGTACAGAATTACATTAGATCCAGACACTTGAACAATTATGACTTACATTTCTTGCAAAGAAGTTTTTCTGCTGGATTTAATTTAGAAGTTTGATTTTTCCTTTTTGTGTGTGTGTGTTTATTCATGTATACAAATCTTCCTCAACTTAGATGGGGTTATGTCCTGATAAACCTATCTTAAGTTGAAAGTATCATAAGTCGAAATGCATTTAATACACCTATTCTACTGAACCTCATAGCTTAGCCTAGCCTACCTGAAAGGTGCTTAGAACACTTACATTAGCCTGCAGTTGGACCAAATTACTTCACACAAAGCCTGTTTTATAATAAAGTGTTGAATATCTCATGTAATTTATTGAATACTATACTGAAAGTTAAAAAGAGGATGGTTATATGGGAACAGAATGGTTGTCAGTGTATTGATTTTTTACCCTTGTGATCCTGTGGCTAACTGGGAGCTGCGGCTCACTGCCACTGCCCAGCAGCACGAGAGAGTATTGTACTACATATCGCCACCCTGGGAAAAGATCAAAATTCAAAGCACAGTTTCTATTGCATACGTCACTTTTACACCATTGTAAAGTGAAAAAATCCTAAGTTGAATCATCGTAAGTTGGGGACCATCTATACCTAATTTACCTATTTCTTTAGATTTACCATGCTATAAGTTGTTGACATGTATATGTTTGTTTTAATGGACATTTAGAAACTCCTAATTGAAATAGAGGAAACTTGTGGTATATGTTGTTGTATAGAAGCAGAGAACATTTATGGCTTGTTAGCTTCCTTCAATATTACTGTCACTATTTTAAAAGACACTCTAATTTTGCAAAAGTTGAACCTTAGACTAATGTGTACTATTATGATGGTGATAATGTAATATAAATAAAATAAAAATTATGAATTCTGTGTCAAACAGTTAAACTGGATTTTTCTTTTCAGTTTCATAGTTTTTGAGCTAATTTTTTCTCAGCATCTTACTATGGAAAATGTCAAGTACACAGACAAATTGGAAGTATTATATAGTTAACATACACATATTCACCCCTAGATTCTATAATTAACATTTTACTATATTTGCTTTATCATGTATGTATCTATCAATCTTTCATCATTCCATCTTATAGCAAGAATGCATTTTAAAGTTGCAGACATGAACACTTCACACCAAGTTACTTTAGAATGCATATTATTAACTAAAATTATTTTTTAAAACATTTTTAAGGTGAAATTTCTATATAGTGAAATTCACAAATTCTAATTGTACTATTCTGTGAGTTCTGGCAAAAAAACATGCATATATGTAACCAAAATCCCTATCAAAAGATACTGATTATAATGATCTGTTTTTAGTGATTATGACAACTAATGACTTCTGTAAAGGTGGTTGGTTAAGTAACTGAATTAATTCCAAGTAGAATGAAGGTGTAGCTGTGATTCTCAAGGTGTCATAATTTTTTGTATATGTGATGAGAGTTATATTATTGTGAAAATAGTTCATTGTTTTATGAATAAGTCATGAACACGGGAGTACATTTAAAATGAATTCCATGTGTCAAGTTTCATCTGTTGCAATCAAAACATTTCATATGCTGTTCTTAGAGATAAAATCCTTTCTTGGCTTTGTTATTTATGTTTAAAGTGTGTTAGTGATAAAGTACAGTATGTCTATGTAGTTCAGCTTTGGAGCTGTATCTAAAAATAGTGCTTATATCATTAAATTCATTCTTCCTTACCAGCTATCATTTTTACTATTTAATGTTTAGACTATATTATCTTTAACTTTATTGGCTGTTGGATTCAAACAGTGAATAGAAGTGCCCAGTTGATGATAATTTAGATTTGGAGTCCTCTGAAAGTTTCAGTTAAATTTAAACTGTCACATTTTTTCCCCCCAGGCTGATATAGGGCTTCCATATCCACAGAGAGTTGTTCAATTGCCTGAGATTGTATGGGACCAATATACCAATAGCCTTGGGAACTTTGAAAGAGAATTTAAAAATCGTAAAAGACATACTAGGAGAGTAAAGCTAGTTTTTGATAAAGGTAAGAAATTACATGTTAAGAATTTACATAAAGAACTATCTGGCAGTCTTGCTTTAATAATCCTATACATGGTCTTCTTTTTAGTAGGTTTACCTGCTAGACCAAAAAGTCCTTTAGATCCTAAGAAGGATGGAGAGTCCCTTTCATATTCTATGTTGCCTTTGAGTGATGGTCCAGAAGGCTCAAACAGTCGTCCTCAGGTAAACAGTATGAAGTGTTGGAGTAGGAAGATTTGAGTTATAGATAAAATATGTTAACATTTCCTGATTTGTATTCTTAAAATTTAGGCAGTGTTTCACTGAAGATAGTGGGAACATGAACTTCGAAGTTAAGAGAAACCTGGGTTGGAATCCCAGCTGTATTGCTTACCAGCGGTGGAACATCAAATGTTATTTATATTAAAGCCTCCAAGCTGCAGTTTCCTTTTATATAAAAAGGGGTTAATATTACTTGTGTTGTAGAGTTGTGTGAGGAATAAATGAATAGTACATGTAACATGCTTAGTACACTGTGTGACATGTACTGTTTATTCTAAAAATAAGAGGTCTTTGTGTGTAAGTGTAATGTAACCAGGATTTGAGTCCTGGCTTTGCCACTAGTATTTAGATGAACCTTGATTGACATGTGGGTTCAGAATAGAAATGTAATATTTCCTTTTCTTTAAAATGAAGTTGTTGTCATCTATATCACAGGATTGCTAGGAGTATAAAACCAAAGGAAATAAAGGAATGTGAAAACATTCTCTAAACAATAAAAAATTATACATAATATAATAAATTTACTAAAATATTTTGAAATTAATAAAAAAATTCCACAATATGTGTATTATTTGGCTCTATCAAATGGTAGTCTTTGTTATTTTTGACAAAAGCCTTGTTTTATATGCAGATGATAAGAGGACGCCTTTGTGATGATACCAAACCTGAAACATTTAACCAACTGTGGACTGTTGAGGAACAGGTAATAGATATTTCTGAATTGTGTAGGTTAAAAAAAAGGTTCAGATTAGAGTCAGTATTATGAGTAAAGTATATATTGTTGTGTGTGATCCCTCTTAACCAAGAATTCAAAATACTAAACTTCATTCTGTATACTTTTTTTTTTTTTTTTGGCCCACTTCAAGAATTTTGGATTTTGAGAACGTATGAATTCCTATTTGGAGGTGATTTTTAAATCGGGAATCTTGGTTGTGGGAAGTAGATTGAAAAAGATAGTAAAATGGATGGATTAAAGTTTCTGTAATGCAGCTTTGGGAGAGAGGAAAAACCTGGGGCCAAGTAAAACAGTGCCTCAAAGTGAATTCTTGTTTTTGTTATGAAGGGGAGCTGACAAAGCCACACCAGAGTGTTCTGTTACATTTTGGCATACGGCTAGGAGGCTAGGACTGTTCATGGGTAAGGTTTGAGACACATCTCTCTTTCATATGAGGATTAACCCCTAAGCTATAATAAAGTTAGCAGTTTTCGAAAAGCTTTAGAAACCTTTATTTCAAGCATCCAGTTTATTCTTCATCTTTAGCACTGTGTGACAATTTAGGGGATAGCTCAGAATTTAAAAATCAAATATTTGAGTGGAAGACCACACAAAGGAGGGAAAAGTTTAAGTTTCTGTCTAAATCCAAATGAATTTAGATATTTTTGTTAAATCTATATGGGGCAAGCCTAAACATAGTCTAGCAAGAAAAGGTGGTGAGTGGAAATCATTAAAATGCATAAAGTGTTATTAATTAATTAAAAAAATTTTTGGTGCTGTGTTTTTACTTAAGTGACTATTGAATCTTTAAGTTCTTCCATAGGTTTATGCTCTAATCTCATTTTTCCTAGTAAAACTTAAATTCCTTACTAGAAATTTTTCCCGCATCAAGGATTTCTAGTGACCTAACCTGCAGAGTTGTGAGGGGTGTATTATAGTTTAAAAGGAAGTGTGAATGTATTTATTCATTTATGTAAATGTATTTATTTATGAAACTCAGTATTAAACTTGGTTTTGGATTTGTCTTAGAAAAAGCTTGAACAGCTACTCCTGAAATACCCTCCTGAAGAAGTAGAATCTCGACGCTGGCAGAAGATTGCAGATGAACTGGGCAATAGGACAGCAAAGCAGGTAATTGAGGAGATGGCCGCATATTGCTGGCCTGTTTTTGATAGTTTTTTTAATGAAGGATAATGCATTTGGCATAAAATTTGCCACATCATTTTTAAGCTACACAGTGCTATAGTATGTGATTTTTTTTGTTGTTATGTTTTGTTTTTAGCATTGTATATTTTGTGTTGATTTCTTCAGAAACAACTTGAGATGATTCTGCTTCAGATCATTACTAAAAAATAAGAATATAATGTATTTAGTGTCTCTTGAATGTTTAGTGAGTGCACCAAGTTGTGTACTTGGTTAGGCTGTGCTAATAGATGTGTGACATACTTAGTAAGTATCTCTGATTGTCTTTCTAAAAAAATATATAGCAGTTTTCTTCTTTGCATTACTTTGCATTCTTTGCATTGATATTAATAGATGTGTTTTTAATGCAGTGTTCACAAGTTGAAATATGCGTTTAGCTTTGGAGTCCAACAAATTTCCTGTATTTTAATGATTTTTTGTCTAGATTTTAACATATAAATGCGTTTGGTGGCGGTTTAAAATTATATCTAGATTTATGATAAATTTTAGATTGTTAGCATTCATTAAGATAACACAGGTATATTTTAATTTTTAAGAACTATTCACATAATGCATGTCTTGTAATTTTGTTAAATGGCTTATATTTTCTTAGGTTGCCAGCCGAGTGCAGAAGTATTTCATAAAACTAACTAAAGCTGGCATTCCAGTCCCAGGCAGAACACCAAACTTATATATGTACTCCAAAAAGGTAAAAAGAAAATAGAGAAAGTAAACTTTAGATCTTTGATTAAACTTATAAAAGAATTGCTATGTAAAAGTGTATACATTTATCAGAACAAAGTTTTTATTTTTAAAATCTGATTTACTCTAAGCATTTTGTTATATTGGGGATGGACACAGGGTAGGTTTCCATTATTGCTGCTCAGTGAAATTGAATGATCTTTATATTCATTATTTTCTTAGGAGTAGGTTAGTTTATGTGAATGGGTGCTACTTGGAAGATTTAGATTGAGGGTATATCAGAAAGGCCTTTGTGATGTTACAAATTTTAGAATGTTTGACTTTTTAATAAACACAATTTCTGTTTTTAGATATGCTGTGTAAATCCAAAAATAGAAATGTTTATTAAAATATATTATTTCTCACTACAGTTCTAGAAGTGTGGGTAGTGTTATCACTTTCATTTTACTGATAATAATATTAATAGCTAGTTTTTACTCTTCTCACTGGAAGCTGAGGACCAGGTACTGTTGTACAGTCTTTTTATAGATGAGAAAACTAGGCCTTGGGTGCCTGGCCGATGCCATTGGTAGAGCATGTGACTCGAGATCTCAGGGTTGTGAGTTTGAGACCCATGTTGGGTGTAGAGATTACTTAAAAATACAATTGTAAAAATAAACAAAAAACTAGGGCTTAAGGTAAATTGAGTCAGTTGTCTAGTCATATAGCTAATAAGTCTGAGAACGACTGATCCTCTGATTCTGATCCCAGCCCTTTTCCCACTATTCTGTTCTATTCTGTACAGTGAAAAAGCTATTGTTCCTCTCCTACATAAACCATTGCATCAAATTGTAGACAGTTTTTTGCTTTAATTGCAAAAAATAAAGCACATAATTGGCCTCTTTCATTTCCTAGTAAATCATCCTGTTATTTGCCCTCTACCACCACTGCCTTCCTTCACATAAGAAGCTAAGAGTATATCTAATGCTGTTAGTTTCCTTATTGAAGCTGTTTTACATAATTTTACATTAAGAATATTGTCTGTACAACTCCATGTTTTACAAGTTTTGTTTTTTGTCTTGTTACCAAGTTTTGGAAGCTCATTTTAACTTTTCAGTTCATTTAAATAATTTGGATTCCCTCCTCTCCCCCACCTCCCCCATATAGCATTACTTATATCACATATGTAGAGTTCATCCTATAGCTTTGGAATGTTGGAACCTTGATAACCGGTTTTCAGTTTAATAGCTCTAATTTTTATGATTAATTTCCAAATTAACTTTAGATGTGTTGGGTACCTTATATTTTCACAGCTAAGACTAGTAATGGTAACAAAAGGAATACTAAAGAAACCTGAACATATTCCCTCCTGAATGCACTGAACTCTAAGTTAATTAACATTTTGACTGTTGACTGTAGAGATCTAGCCCAGCCATAGACGCAATGATTCCTTGCCACGGTTGGAGTTTGAATCTTGAAACAGATGAAGTGATGGTTCTGCCTGTAGCTGAGGTTATTCTTTGTGGCTCTACTGTTTATGAAGAGAGGAAGTCTACATAGTGGTTTGAGAGTGAGGGCTTTGGACCCACACAGGCCCAGTTTGTAATCTTGGTGTTACCACTGTCTAGTTGTAACACCCTGAACAAGAACCTTAACCTCCATCTTTAAATTATAGGTGATAATAACTACTTCATAGTAACGTTGTGAGGGTTAAATGATGTTGACAAACAGTAAGCAATCAATCAGTGTTAGTAGTTTTAGACATTAATCATGTTGTGGAAAATTTTTTTACTTGTGTTATATCTGGCTTAGGCTACTTCATCCTCTCGGATCTTCTGTTATACAATGACTGTAAGAGGAGTTCAGCATTTGAATGTCAAGAGTATGGTCAATGTTGGAGATACAAATATAAGCTAGATAGCATGTGAGCCATTATACTGTTTTTGGAGTATCCCCCCCTTACATTTTTTTTGTAAATCTGGTTGTGCTTTAAAAATCCAGATAATATAGAAAAAACAACCACATAAGCATGTACTGAAAGGTAGAGCCAGGATCCTTTTAATAGATAGACACGGAGGAAGTAATAGTGTATTTTAGTATCTTTGATTCTTTTAATGATTTTCCAATGTCCAAATTAAAAATTTGTTTTCTCGCTTAGTCTTCCACAAGCAGACGACAGCACCCCCTTAATAAGCATCTCTTTAAACCTTCCACTTTCATGACTTCCCATGAACCACCAGTGTATATGGATGAAGATGATGACCGATCCTGTTTTCATAGCCACATGAACACTGCTATTGAAGAGGCATCAGTAAGTTATCTATTTATATAAAAATATATATACCTGTGTATTTATCTAGGTATCATACAGATCAGGTTACAGAATGAGAACACCAGAATTTTTAAATTATTCCTATCCTTCAGAGAATGTTGGTTTCTTTTAATTAACAAGTGAAGTTTATGGGCTTTTAAAAAAACAATATATTGTTAAATCATTATATATTAATATATATCATATATATTAACACATAATAAAAATAAAAGAAATTTTAACATGCAAAATAGAGTAGTATAATGAATTCTATATAACATATGTAGTATATTAATAAAAGAAATTTCTTAAACACATATAAAAATAGAGTAGTATAATGAACCTACATGTACTTATTACCCAGCTTCAATGTTATCAGTTTGTTGTAATCTTATTTTGATTTATACTTCTTACCCACCTCAGCTCCATCCTGGATTATTTTGGGGCAAGTCTCAGACATTACAGAGTATTATTATCATGTTTATAAAAAGGTAATCCTTTATACAAAATACACTCAGTTCACATTTCCCCCATCATAAATTACAATAGATTTCCTCCTTTCCTCCATCCCCACCCCCTTTTTCCTCTTCATAGAACTTTTTTGCTGAAAAACTGGGTCATTAGAATTTACCACTGTGTGTGTTTTGTTTGCTTCTCCCTGGTGTCACTTACTCTGTTTTTCTGCTCCCTGAATTTTCTATAAATTGATAGTGGGTCTAGATAATTGTTATCACTTATTCTGTTTTTCTGCTACCTGCATTTTCTGTAAATCAATAGTAGATCTAGATAATTGACCAGATTCAGATTTGTTAGGGTGGGCAGGACTTACTTCATGTGTACTTTCATCAGTCTGGTGGTCTTTTCTGTTTTTTTTTGACATAGTAGCCATTGATCATTGCCTGGATTCATTAATTCATTAGATGTTACAAAACAGTGATATTCTCTCACTTCTTCTTTACTTATTTGATAGAATATTCTATAAAGTAACCCTCTCCATCAACTATTTGTTTCTCCCTAAGGTACATATGGAAGAGGCAGTATAACTGCTTGATTCTTCGTTTATTTTCTTATGTTTCAGTACATTGATATTATTGACTTTATTAGTGTTCAGATTGGCCCATTGGTCAGTTGTAACTTATTCAGGTTGGATTTTGGGATCTTTGAACAAGATTCTAGTAGTTTTTGATAGCTTCTTCATTACCTGTTCTGACAAGGAAATTCTAGGATTGTCTTGTATTTTTCTTCTTCAGACCTAGAATTAGTCCTGCTTTCTTTTATTAGGAAATTGTGGAGATGATAGCCTGACTGTAGGAATCCTACTTGATGCTGGCTTGATCATTGTGTCTAGGCCTATTTAATGGATAGAGCTGGGAAATAGGTTATATTATTGTTTAAAAATAATGGGGCGCCAGGATGGCTAAGTTGATTAAGCGTCTGACTCTTGATCTTGGCTCAGGTGATGATCTCACAGTACGTGAGTTCAAACTCCACATTGGGCTGTGCACTGGCAGTGTGAAGCCTGTCTCTCCTTCTCTCTGCCCCTCCCCTACTAGTGCTCTTTTGCACGCATGTGCTCTCTCTTTCTCTCTCAAAATAAAAACAAACTTTTGAAGAAAAATAAAAAAATTAAAAACCTCAGGGGCACCTGGGTGGCTCAGTCGGTTAAGTGTCTGACTTTGGCTCAGGTCATGGTCTCACAGTTTGTGAGTTCTAGCCTCCACATCAGGCTCTCTGCTGTTAGCACTGAGCATTGCTGATACTGTGTCCCCCTGACCCCCATCTATCCCCTGCTTGTGCTCTATCTCTCTCAAAAATAAACATTAAAAAAAAAAAAAAGACATCATAAGTTTATATTTTTTAATTTCAGATTCAATTTAAGGACTTTGGGGATTTTACTTCTCCTTATTGATCTTAAATATGTATCTTCTTTCTCCCATTCTGAGAATCCTAGATATCAGTGACATTGACATAATACTCACTTTCTTTGTCTCATAGTGCTCACAGTAGTCTCAGAATATAATAATACTAACCTTACCATCAGCAGTATGATTACTGGAAACAGATTTTTTGACAGTTCTTTTCTTTTTTTTTTTTTTTGCCTTGGGATATATGCCACTGCAGAACTAAAGTCAAATCCTCTTCAAGTAATTCCTCTTGGTGTTATTGACCGCACACTAATTTAGATCAATTTATTTTATTTTCCTTTCCATCCATAGACATTTCTTTTTATTGCTGTTAATATTTTTATTTTACATCCTGAAATTCATTTCCTCAGTAACTAACATGATTCTGGTTCTTTGCTTAAAGGATTACCTTATATCTTTCTTAATACTCTGATTATTTATAATAATTGGCAAAGGAGATTTTAATGAAAGGTCAGCAAGTAAAAGTAAGTCTCTTTTTTGTTCTGTTTTTAGATTAGCCAAATACAGAGTGTATAATTTGGTATGAAACCACCATAAAATGATTGTATTCTTCACAAATTTTTCTTTTTAAAACAGCTAATATCTGCTGTGTCTTAAGTTTGTACTTTGTTAATATTAGAATTATTCATTTGAAAAATATTGATTCTACATTTTATATATCAGGCCCTGCTAGAGGTCAGCTGCATCGTTGTGCACAAAATATTTATGATCTTTGCTCTTACAAATCTTAGTCTTGTGGGAGGAGATAAATGTGTAATCACATCAATAAATTACAGATTTTAAAAAGTGCTTTAAAAACAACTGATTATAATTATTTAAGAAGTACTTTATTTAGATTTGGAGTGTAAGTAGAAGAACTCTAAAGAAGTGTTAGTCAAGGTGACATGTGAAGGATGAATAAAATTTAGCCGGATGAGGAGTAGATTAATATATGTAATAGATTGAATTTGATTTAACTTTTGTTTGGTTGATTTTATTTGTTTATTTTTAAATGAGCACCAGTTCAAATCATTCTGAATTTTGAAATAGCTGTTCAGATATTTATAAAGCTACTAGTGGTAAAATTTATAGATTTCAAGTTCTTTTTTTAGGAAATCAATATCTAAAGAAACCATATGATTACATGTATGTACTTCCATAGTTTTAAAATCTGTACACCATTTTAGCCTCATTTGGAATTAGTTATAGGATCTCCTCTTTAAAGTTTAAAAATGATTTTAACAAGGAAATCTGTTTATGAGGATTTAAAAAAGTTTTTTAATTGTGATAAATACATATGTTCATATTTTTGTGACCCAATCTCCAGAACTCTTACTTCTTAGAAAACTGACACTCAGAACCGTTAAACAGTATCTCCCATTGCCTTCTCCTTCCAGTCCCTGGCAACTCCCTCCTACTTTGTCTCTATGAATTTGGCTACTCTGGGTGCCTCATTTAAGTGGAATCCTGCAGGTTCTGTCCTTTTGTGACTGCCTTTCATCACTTGCCATAATGTATTCAAGATTCATCTACCTTGTAACATGTGTCACTCTTTCCTTCCTTTTTAAGGCTGAATAATATTTCATGGTATGTGTATACCACATTTTATGTATTCATCTGTCATTGGACACTTGGTTTGCTTTCACTTTGTGGCTATTGTGAATAATGCTGCTATGAACATAGATGTACAAATTCCTGTTCGAGTCCCTGCATTCAGTTCTTTTGGGTGTAGACCCAGAAATGGAATTGCTAGATCCATATGTTAATTCTACATTTACTTTTTTGAGGAACCGCCATACTATTTTCTGTAGTGGCTGCAACATGTTACATACTCCCCAACAGTGCACTAGGGTTTCAGTTTCTCTATATCCTTGTCAACACTTGTTATTTTCTGTTTTGTTTTGTTTTGTTTTGTTTTCTTTTGATAGTTGTGTGGTGATTTAACTTTACTTAGTCTTGTTGGCCAAATTTAATAGTATCCTTAGACTTAAAATGCAAATTAAAAAATTTGGCATAGTTTCTACTCTTTGTATTTGCTTAAAATATCTGAATTTAATAAATTTCACTATAAAATTCCTTATCACATTATTTAACTAGTTAAGTCACATTAAGTGTTAGATATTTATTACATTACTTAATGTCATTTTCAGTGCTGATATAGAAAGACAGTAGCTGTAATTTAACATCTTTAGTTGACAGGAACTTGAAATGAGTGAAAGATGGTGGGAGATAAGGTAAGTGAAGCATGAGATTATAAACAATCTTTTATTCAGCTGAAGACTTTGGACTTGACTCTGTAGACAGTTAGGAAGTCATTGGGAGATTTTAAATCATGGTGGAGCTGGAGGAAGGAGTGATACTATAGAGGACCAATTTGAAAAATTTAAGAAAGTGTTAAGTAGTGACCAATTTTGTTGGATTAGATATGACAGTGAAAAATTAAGGGTAGCTCTTAGATTTAGGCCTTAGGCTGCTGAGTGTATAAGGAGTTACCAAATATTCAGACAAATCTGGGTTCAAATCACCTGACTCCATAACTGATTAATTATGTGACCTTGGGTAAATGTTATTTTTATAGACACGGGTTTCCTTGACATAAAATAAACATTGTAGTTAATAATACCTAATATGAGAGCAAGAGGAATGGGAGGGGTAGGAGTTATCTGGACCAGGATTGATAGACTATGGATGGGGTCAGTGAATTGGAGATGCTTTCAGGAGCATTGTAGATATTAGTGACCATGGGATCATGAGGTCATGAAGGAAAGAAATGGATCATTGATGGCAGAGCACAAATAAATTGGGAGAATAGGTAGGAAGCAGTTAGTGATTCATCTGTCAACTTCAGCTTCATGTATTTCTATAGTTGTAGTATTCATTTTTTATAGTCTTCTAAATGATCATCTTCATAATTTAGTTTATCCCCTTGGGTAAGACAGGAATGTCCTGCCTTGATTATTGGGAGTATACAGAGCAAAAAGTGGTTTGCTCTTTGTTAAGAAAATGTGATATTTACTTGAGAAAGCATAAAAAATCTTTTAGAGAAGAGGAGCTTCCTGCAGATGAGGTAGAAGTAGATTATAAAGAGTATCACAAGGAGCCATGAATGTGTTGGGATAGGGTTGAGTCTGCATTAGTGTATGACAGAGGTAGGAATCATCCCCTGGTACTTTGTACAGTTCAATATTACTGTTGCATTAAGAAGCCTTCCAAAAGTGTTAGTCTAAAATATCGCTAATAGCAACACTAATTTTCTGTCAGCCCTATGAGGTAAAGTATCTTAAAAGTGAAAAATATTTTATTAGTAGAAAAATATTCTGTGTCAGTATTTCTTACTGTTCTTTTTTTTTTTTTTAATGATTTTTTCATGTTTATTTGTTTTTGAGAGAGAGAGATAGAGCATGAGCAGGGGAGGGGCAGAGAGAGAGGGAGACACAGAATCCAAAGCAGGCTCCAGGCTCTGAGCTGTCAGCACAGAGCCCGACATGGGGGCCAACCCACAAATTACGAGATCATGACCCAAGCTGAAGTCGGACGCTCAACCAACTGAGCCACCCAGGCACCCCGTTAGTTCATTTTGATTATCAGATGTTTTTGTTTTCTGTTTTGTTATTAGGATGAAGAAAGTATTCCTATTATGTATAGGAATTTACCTGAATATAAGGAACTATTACAGTTTAAAAAGTTAAAGAAGCAGAAACTCCAGCAGATGCAAGCTGAAAGTGGATTTGTACAACATGTGGGCTTCAAGGTAAATTCTACTATTCATTTAATTTTTGGAAGGGTGATAAGAGAGATTTAAATTAGTTTCTGCAGCTTTAAATTCCCAGCATACAGATAAAAGTAAGTTTAGCTCTAGTCCTATTCATTTATATAAAGTAGTGTGCTACAGTTTCTGATCTCAGTAGGTTTATGATTCTCTGGGAAGAAGACAAACATACAGGTATCTATATTTTGAGGTAAAATATGAAGTGTTTTTGTCTAGCTATTTTTCTTATTCTCAGTTTTACTGAGATATAACTGACAAAAATTGTATATACTTAAAGTGTACAAAATATTAAGGTGTAAAAACATCACCTCACATAGTTACCTTTTTCGTGTGTGTGTGTGTGTGTGTGTGTGTGTGTGTGTGTGTGTGTGTGTTGAGAAAACTTAAGTGTACTCTCTTAGCAAATTTCAAGTATACAGTACCATATTATTAATCCCATGCTGTCCATTAGACCTCCAGAACTGATTTCTCTTACAATTGAAAATTTGTATCCTTAGACTAACATCTCCTCATTTCTCCCACCTCGCAGCCCCTGGCAACCACTGTTCTACCCTCTGCTTCTGAGTTTGAGTTTTTCATTTCATTCATAAGTGAGATTATATGGCACTTGTTAACTTCTGTGGCTTATTTTACTTAGGATAATGTCCTCCACTTTCTCATCCATGTTATCACAAATGGAGGATTTCTTTTTGTTTTAGGGCTGAATAATATTCCAGTGTGTGTGTGTGTGTGTGTGTGTGTGTGTGTGTGTGTGTGTTTCACATTTTCTTTATCCTTTCATCCATTGGAGCTGTTGCTCTTGTTCATAGATGAGAAATTTCTTTTCGCCGTTCAGGCTACTAGAAATATATCCATTCAGTCCACAAAATTTTGAAATACCCATTATGTTCCAGGCACTTTGCTTAACTGCTAGGGATTCATTAGTAAACAAGATGGACTCGGTTTCTGTCCTTATTCTGTTTTCGTCTCATAAGGAATTTAGAGAAGTTAAATTAGTAAACATAGTTGACTATGGCTAGAGAACATATCAGAGAGTAGTGCTGCTATTAAGGTGCCTTTGAGATTTACTGAGCAGTTTAAACTTTCCTTACGAGGTTGGGGAACCATTGAAGAATCTTAAGTAGACAGTAACATGAAATTTGCATTTCAGAAAAATCATTCCAGTTACTTACACTATTAGTATAAATAACCTTGGAGAAGGCAGTGGGTTTAGAGTGGATAATCTCTGACAGCTTGTACTGTTAAATTTTGTAAACAGTAATGTGTTCATGTATGTTATTTATGTAGTTGAAAAAAAATAGGTGAAGGAGAAAAAGATAATTCTGGACTTAGTATGGAGAATGGAAAGAAGAAAGCAAAGCTAGAGGCAGGGTGACTGGTTAGAAATTCTTTTGGTAATTTAGACCAAAGATGAGAATGTCTGAGGTTTGATTGGTGGCTATGGAAATTGAGAGAGATTGACAAGTTTGAGAACCTTTGGACTTTAGAATTGGCTGTACTTGGTGAGATTGGAGGAAGTAAAACTGAGACCATGAGATATAGATTTGCTGGTAGTGGTATACATAAAAATACTGATGCGTGCTGTGACTGATAAACAGAAACTTAAAATTATACCTCTCATTCTCTAGTATGGCCATTAGCCATGCTATATTAAATGATTTTTCGTCTTGATCTTTCCATGACCTTGCTTCTCCATTAGAAATTTTCCTAATTGGTATCTCTGGCCTTTCAAGAGGAAACTCTCCACTTCTCAAAATTTGCCCTAAGACCCAGCTGTGGCTTGTTTACTAACCTGTCGGTCACTCTAGTTGGTCTGATGTTCAAAGAAACTAGAAATGAGATTTATTTCCAAAATTGTCCCAAAGACACTGAGGGCTACCACAATGCCACCACAGTAAGAAGGAGGTAGATCTGCCTTTTCTTTGTTATACAGGGCATTAGTAATTAGGCTTCTTCAGGCTTTGAAGAATAATTCAGTAAGATAAAAGTTTAGAGAGGATTTTGTGTTCTCTTGGGTTTGGTAATGATAGCTTGTTAAGTAGTTCTGTAATTATACAGTTTTAACTATGGTATTAAGTCAGTGGTTCTCAATCACAGTCATTATACATTGGTCTGAAGTACCTTTAAATAGTTATTGGGGCACCTGAGTGGCTCAGTTAAGTGTCCAATACTTGACTTTGGCCCAGGTCATGATCTCACTGTTCGTGGGATTGAGCCCCCTTTGGGCCCTCCTGAGAGCAGGATACCAGGTTGGGTTTCTCTCTCTGCCTCTTCCTCACGCTGTCTCTCTCTCTCTGTCTCTCTCAAAATAAATAAATAAACTTAAAAAATAAATAGTTATTAACACTCAAATGTCTAAATTTGCAAATGGTTTACTTGAAATTTTATTTACTTTTTAAAAGGAGTTTATTTTGGAGCAACAAGCAAGCATGAATGGGGGAGGGGCAGAGAGGGAGAGAGAATTTTTTTTTAAATGTTTATTTCTGAGACAGAGACAGAGCATGAGTGGGGGAGGGGCAGAGAGAGAGGGAGACACAGAATCTGAAGCAGGCTCCAGGCTCTGAGCTGTCAGCACAGAGCCTGAGATGGGGCTCGAACTCACAAACCGTGAGATCATGACCTGAGCCAAAGTCGGTCGCTCAACCGACTGAGTCATCTAGGCATCCCGAGAGAGAATCTTAAGTAGGCTCCATGCTGTCAGCTCAGAGCCTGATGCAGGGCTCCATCCCACGAACCGTGAGATCCCGACCTGAGCTGAAATCAAGAGTCAGATGCTTAATTGGCTGAGCCACCTAGGCACCCCCTACTTAAAATGTTAAAAAGTCAATTAAAGTAGTAAGTACACTTACCATGATGAGCATTGAGTAAGTAATGTATAGAATTGTTGAATCACTATATTGTACACCTGAAACTAATAGAACTGTATCTTTACTGGAATTAAAATTAAAAAAAATTTTTTTTAAAGTAAAGTGGAGCATATTGAAGGTTATCCCTTGGTTATTATAATGTACCTGTCACTCACCTGCACATTCATCTTGAATGAATGAAATTTGTGCTAGTTTGCTAGAAATTATATCTAATTTACAACCATTTTCGTGTTATATTACTGTCTAGTTCCTTGGGGAGAGAGGGGTTTTGGGTACATCCTTGGTTTCCCAGTAGGAAAAAAAGGTTTTGGAAAAATGTAGCTTAATATTTTTCTCTCTGAAACTTTTCTAGTGCGATAACTGTGGCATAGAACCTATCCAGGGTGTTCGGTGGCACTGCCAGGATTGTCCTCCAGAAATGTCTTTGGATTTCTGTGATTCTTGTTCAGACTGGTAAGTGTTTTCTTCATATTAGGTCTTCAGTTTTGACAAGTAAAGAGCTTTTCAGCCACTAGTGAATTTGATTTCCAAACTACTTAGAAAATGACCACATTTAGTGGGTTAAGCTTTGTTGTTGTAGGCAATTAAGAAATTTTCTTTAATTATACCACATCTCAAGTAAGTTTCCGTTAGAGATTTTGGTGGATTAAAGAAGTGGAACTGTGAGGAAGTTTTATAATATCTACTCCAAAATGCATCCAGTGCCGTGTATTGATGTGTCTGTGTGTGTGTGTGTTTGTGTGTGTGTTTTCTTTGCAGCCTACATGAAACAGATATTCACAAGGAAGATCACCAATTAGAACCTGTTTATAGGTCAGAGACATTCTTAGACAGAGACTACTGTGTGTCCCAGGGCACCAGTTATAATTACCTTGACCCAAACTACTTTCCAGCAAACAGATGACATGGAAGAGAACATCGTATACTAGTCCTCTTCAACACATAGCAATGGTATCATTGTGAATTATGTGCACAGTTTGGAAAGATTCTCTGCTTTCCCTGAAATGACACTCACAGCATGACAGCTTCCTGAGTGTTCTTGTCAAGTCCAGCTCTGCACCGTTGTGGCTCTAGATCACTGTTCAGCAGCCGAGCATTCCTGGTGAGCAAAGGGTTTCCCTGGTGAATTTCTCACCACCACCTTAAAGCCTTTTAGGTGGTGATATTAAATGGGTGAGATGGAAACGAGAGCACACATTAAAGAGAGTAAATTCCAAAGGTTTCAAAGAACTCGGTCATAAATAGGATAATGAGAAGACAAAGTATTTATATTAAAACAGTTTAGTAGCTTTCAGTTTTGTGAAAATAGTTTTCGGCACAGAAGCTGACTTCTTAGACAAAGTTTTAACCAATGATGGTGTTTGCTTCTAGGATAAACACTTTAAAAGAACTCACTGTCCCAGTGGTGGCCACTGATGGCCTTTAGTAAATCGGAGCTGCTTAACCATATTGATGTCTAATTTCTTTTAACCACAATGAACTGTCCTTATTACCAACAGCGAAGCACTACAGGAGGCACTGTGGCATTGCTTCCTTGACCAGCTCATGGTGTGTGAATGTTATAAAATTGTCGCTCAGATATATTTTTTAAATGTAATGTTATATAAGATGATCATGTGATGTGTACAAACTATGGTGAAAAGTGCCAGTGGTAGTAACTGTGTAAAGTCTCTAATTCACAACATTAATTCCTTTAAAATACACAGCCTTCTGCCTCTGTATTTGGAGTTGTCAGTGCAACTCGTCAAAGAAAACTGCCTAATATAAAAATCATATATATGGTAATAATTTCCCTCTTTTGTAGTCTGCACAAGATCCATAAAAGATTGTATTTTTATTACTATTTAAACAAGTGATTAAATTTAGTCTGCGCAGTGAGCAAGAGTTCACATGCATTCTTTTATACTGCTGGATTTTGTTGTGCATCATTTAAAACATTTTGTATGTTTCTTCTTATCTGTGTATACAGTATGTTCTTGAATAATGTTCATTTGTCAGGAGAACTGTGAGAAATAAACTATGTGGATACTGTCTGTTTATATTATAGAATGCTTGTTGTGACTTCCTTTTTGGTTAGATTTTGGATTTGTTTTACTAGTGTTAAAACCAAAAAAAAAATTTTTTTTTAGGGGGTTGCTTTACCTTTCTGTCCTTGAAAAAGAGTAAGGACTATATAGTATTATGGAAATGAACTTGAGAAGCTCTGAGAGAAGATGGTAATCTTTTCACTCAGTGTGTGCTGAGACACTAATTAAACTAGGTTACAAAAAGAACACACACCATGGTTAAAAAGGCTATTATTAATGTCCAGATGTGAAAACTATACTCGGGCTGAAAAATTTTACTCTTAATTCTTTTAGATGAAAGTAAGCCTCTTCACGTGTTTAATTTAAACAGATGGTTTTTGAAAATCACTCTATTCACTGGCAATTATTATTGACTATTGGAAGAGATCACATAAGTATTCTAAGATTAAGTATTATACTCACCTAATTTTTGGACTAAGTCCCCTGTTTTTTCCGATTTTAAGTCAAGGGAACGTTATTTAATACTCCTTCAATACGTTGTAGGGTACTAAAATCATACCTTGAATTTTTTTAACTGAGAGAAGTAATGTTATTTTAAGTATAGAAATATGAGAATTTTAAAGTAATATATTGACTAAAGAATACTGATGTTGATAAAATATATTGCATCAGGAAGAACAGGAAATGGACTTGAGCTTTACTTCTTACCCTGGAATCAGTAGTTGGGGGGAAGAAGAAGGAGTTGTTAACGTTTGGGCATTTTGATATTAAATGTTAACTGATATATGCTAGGAAATCTGCCTTCTTGCAGCAAGACAGCAGCACTTGGTAGTAACTTCTGTGTTTGTATAGAAATAATACTGATTATTGGGGGGAGACCATTCAGGTTTATTCAAAAATCCCATAAAGTGTGCTTTGGAAGAGGGCTGTGTGTGATACAATTCTGATGTAAACAATACACAAAATAAATCCACTTAACTGTATTTTTCAAGAGCAAAGATTTTGAGAACTTTGAGTGGCAAAGAGGATTATTTTCTGCTTGAGTGAAGATGTGTTAATTTTGCATTTTTCACCTCCAGGCAAGTAGTCCTCCTGGCTTAAAAAGGCCCTATATGGTAATAGTAGCAGTGATAGTAGTAGCATGAGTAGTAATATGGTGGTGGTGTTTTAATTGGCGGACTGCAGGAATAGGCAGGGCTGTCTTTTACAAGTAGTCCTTGGATCTCCTACAGAGAAGTATTGGCCTTAAGAGACAACATAGACCTACTTGTGAAAGCCTTGCATATTAAGTGGTAGGTCAGATGTAGGTCAGATGTATTTCCTGAAATATTATGTTCAAGTTGTTTGATAAGAACTGAAGGAACTTTTAGTGACACCTAAAACCACTGCTTTAAGGTTTAGGCAGAGGCGGCTTTGATTGGTGTGGTGTGCACTAATAAGCGCAAAACTGAGTAAGTGCTTACTATGAGCCAAGCCAGCATATAGTAGCAGATTTAATTCTCGCAACCTTAGGAGAAAGGTGCATTTGTTAACCTGTTTTCATATGAGGAGATCTAGCCAGAGAGGTTAAATAACTTGCCCAAGGTCATATGGTTAGCAAAGTGGTCCTGCTTAGATTTTAACCTAGACAGATTGCTGCAGAGTCACTACCCAATTTATGGAGCAAGAACATTCCCTTTGTGTCAGGCATCACTAAGGTTTGGAGATGGAAGTGTGTGGGGGTTGTTTTTCACTCTTTTTCCCTGGTGTGGCATGGTTCCTAGAGCCACAGACCTGAGGACAGGTCCAGGTTCATGGTACAGAATAGGAAGCAGATCCTTGGATGGGAAGACAGCACTGAGTTCTAGAAAACCACCCAGACGTATAACTTACCTATTCTAATTTGACAGCAAACATGTGATCTTGAGGCTTTAGGCAAAGTCTCCTGCCTGAGACAGAATTTGTTTCCATGCATGTTTGGTGCCTCTCACTTAACCTAATAGTATGCCTTACCCAGTTTCCTTCCCTTTCCCCTTGTGTTTAAATTACAGTACAGAAGACAACAGTGTACTGAGATATGAAGAACATTTTTTTTTCAAGAAAATAGCATATCACAGGTAGTAAGGATAAATACTGTTTTGTGAAAGTCTTCTTTTAGTTATTACTATGGCATGCTATATAAACTGTATTTCTTAATGTAGGTAACAGATTTTGAAAGCCATTGTTCTAGTTGCACTGGATGGAATTGGAAGTACTTGTTTTTTTTGTTTTTTTCCAGATAACAAGTAGTTTTTTCCTCCAGAGATTATAGAGGCATTGACCTTTTAGGTTGTAAAGTATTTTTATTTTTTAACCTTATGAAAATAACCTCCTGTTGATAGAATCCCAGAAAAAAAATACCTTTTTTTTTTTAACTTGTTTTTCGTGTAGCCAATTAAATGAATTTTTGAGAAGTGGTATCCCATTTAGCTCCATAAGGACAAAGACCATCCCTATCTGTGTCCCTGTGGCCTGCCTGGCTCTTAGATTTCTTTTTAAAAAAATTTTTTTTTCAACGTTTTTTATTTATTTTTGGGACAGAGAGAGACAGAGCATGAACGGGGGAGGGGGAGAGAGAGAGGGAGACACAGAATCGGAAACAGGCTCCAGGCTCCGAGCCATCAGCCCAGAGCCTGACGCGGGGCTCGAACTCACGGACCGCGAGATCGTGACCTGGCTGAAGTCGGACGCTTAACCGACTGCGCCACCCAGGCGCCCCTTAGATTTCTAATAAATATTTAGTACTAGTATAATCAGTGTTTTGATGAGTTATATTTTTTCTCCAGAAAGGTAGGAGAGACCACGTATGTCTGAGTGTGTCTGTGAGTGCCTACGTGGGGCCCTTTGGGGGCCTGCCTCAGGAGATCTTTACAGGGCTCTGAGAGTATTGAAGAATTGCGTCCTATCTTATCTGGAGGATGTTGTTCAAGCCTGGGTGGCTGAGAAGATTATGGTTTCCTCTGGGTTCCCAGTTAGGCTGTAAACCTTGATTCTCTGCCATGTTTTTAGAGTGAAAGGGCACTGGAGTGGAAATTCTGGGTCCCAGTCCCAATTGTGAAAGTGAGGCACTCAACAAATATTGACAAAGAACCACCTTTTATTGAACTCTAGGAACTAGTAAATGATTTACATGTATTACTAACTTGTTGAATACTTGCAACCCCTCTGTGAGGTTGCTTACTATTATGTCCACCGTACAGATGAAATAACCAAGTTTCAGAGGATATAAGTGTTAGCTTTTAATAATTGTGTGCGGGATGGAGGGTATAAAGCTTTGCCCTTCTAGAGCCTTATGGTCTAATGCAGAAGAGCACCAGTAAACACATAAATATAAAATATTACATAAAGTTAGGCAGAGATAAATGTGTGAAGAAAATAATGTTTGAAGAAAAATGGTGGAAGAATGAGGACCAGACTGTCATTTTAGATGAAATAATCAAAGAACGCTCGATGAGACCTGGACGGAGTGAGGGAATCGGCCTGTGGATAACCTGGAGGAAGAGGCGGGATAGCAACAACAAGGGTCTGATCCAGCAGAGATCTTGGCTTGTTCAGGCAACATTAAGAGGGCCCGTGTAGCTTGAGCCAGACGAGCAAGAAGAGAATGTAGTTGATGGGGTGATACAGGGTACAGAGGCAGAGCAGGTGAGGCCTTGAATGTAGACCATTGTAAAGGAGTTTGGATTGTGTTCTGATGTCTTTCACATACACACAAGGGCTTCTGCTGGGCAGAGACCTCTAAGATCCTTTCCTGCTTTAAAATCCTGTGACTTTAAAGTAGTGATGTCATTTCAAGCCATCCACGTCCGTAACACGTTTTAGCAGTCTGTTGCATCTCCAGATCCTCTTCAGGGGCAAAGCCATTTATTTACCTCTGCTGATTCTTTTTTTTTTTTCAAGAGGACAGCCAGCTACAGCCATAAAGGTCACGGCATCTGTTGTCTCCTATCCCGTACTCAAGCTGTCCGAGCTGTGGTAGGCATGAACTGTGTTTGCCAATATGTGGTATGTGTTTAAAGAATGTTAATCCCTACAAAGAGTCATTCTGTGTTTTTGGCATAACTGATCATTTTCACCCTCTGATTCTAATTTGCTCAAATGCTCCTTGTGCTCCCGTACAGAGAGTGAGAAAACTGGGGTGGTAATAAAGTACTTGATAACTGTGTGAGTTGAAGGAACATGCCCCTTTTTGGTAATACAGGCATAATTGTAACCAAAGAAATTTAATTTCTTCTTTAGCAAACACTGACATTTCTGTTTAAGAATGACTTCTAGGGCAAAAGGAAACATAAAAATTACCATGTATCATGAGTACACTGAGAATTCTCTATGTAATAGCTCAGAACTGATCTACAGCCAAAATTAAAACCATATGAGCATATCATAAATCTCAACTATTAACTGTGTTTGCTTCTAATTCTGTTTGGAATAAGGCTTCAAGTGCTTTCCAGAATGATGTGAGTTACAAATAAATAGACAAAGAGCTATGCTGTGTTCCATTTATTTTATTTGTACATATATCCATTTCAAGAAAAAAAAAATGACTTTAAAAATACAATTCTGTCCCAGAATTGGATCCTTATCGGCACAACCATTGAAGGGAAAAGAACGGCATGCAAACTGAAACTATGGTCATTTGTAGTGACTGAATGGAAGATGCAGTTATTCCAGTAGAATATATAAGAAGCTCTGATTTGGCAACTGATAACACAAAAGAGAACCCAAACCTCACTGGTTTGAAGCAGGGTAAAGCACAGTTTTACATATGGATATGATAAGGTTTGCACAGCCCTGGAAAAGGCCCGTATGAAACAAATACAGCACTGGGATCTGTTAAACATCATGTACTGACATGCCTCTCCCACCCACATCAGTATTGTTACTGTTACTTTCTTGTTTGGCAGTAATAAATAAATACACGATCTTATAAAATCAAAACTATAAGTTGACATTCCAGTGAACGCAGTAACAAATCACCTCATGCTTTACGTTGTGTTTGGTCATTGGTATTAATGTGTAATTGTTGAAATGCACCACCAGGTGTAAAAGAGATTAGGTTAGACAATTTATTCAATTTGTTTTCTTTGTCATATGACAGTATTCCAAGTAGTAGCCAGTTTCCTAAAAATGAATGCGGAAATGTTATTGGTGACTAGTCTGGGTTTTACAGCCTTGGAAAAGCTATACGATTTCACATTGTTTTACTTATCAAATTTTCAAATTTAATCATATTTCTTATCACCAGTTGGAGTTATCAGACCAGTCTCTCTGGCTCTGAGCTACTAGTGGATGAGACTTGAGGAAACAGCCACTAGAGGAGGTACCCAGGTGCCTCCCTGCCCCATGATAAGGCCCTTTATCAGGCAACAGCATGTAAATCTTGGGGTGAGGAAGGAAAATGTGATGGGGCATTAGGGGGGCGCTAACACCCTGTTTGATGACAGAGAAATCAAATGGTCAGACTAGCAGGTCCTGAGGGCACAACTGAACACCACGCTCTGTTCACATACTAGCTAGCAGCTCTGAGGCACAGCTGATATGACGGAAGAGTGTGCGTGCTGGGGGTGCGGACGGCTGTCTGAATTAGGAAGAAGAGGTTAGATAATACCAAATACACCATGCATGATTTCCAGACACCTCTCGGAAAGGTCAAGCTCAGAAGCAAACAGCAATGTCAGGATCTGGGGTGGGGTGGGGTGGGGATGGGGCACACAAACGGTTTAACTTGAAACAATATTGTGTTAAGGGATGAGCCTTTTAATATTTTTTCTGTCTCCACTCTCCTTGATGCGCATGCTTTTTTTGCCTTCAGAAAATAGAGTCAATAGCTGTGCAGAGTTGAAGAAAAACTTCCTCCGGTGTCCCCTCTGCATTTACCTATATTTAAAGGGAAAAAGAAAGTCTTAAAAAATCTTTGTTAAATAAGACCATTTTTAATAATAAAAGAATTGCCTGCTCTAGGCGCCCAAACCACAGAGAAAAAAGTGAGTGGTTGTTAAAAAACAAAACAAAACAAAACAAAAACTAGGTTTATCTAAATTAAAACATCAAGGAGATACCACTGCACACCTATTAGAATGGACAAAATCCAAAATGCATCAGCAAATGCCGGTAAAGATGCGGTACAGTACTCATTCTTTGCTGACGGGAATGCAAAATGGTACAGCCACTTTGGAAGACGGTTTGGCAGTTTCTTACAAAATTAAACATTCTTACCGTATAATCCAGGAATTGCGCTTCTTGGTATTTACCCAAAGGAGCTGAAAACTTAACGTCCACACAAAAACTTGCACATGGATTGTTTATAGGAGCTCTGTTGATAATTGTTAAAACTTAGAAGCAACTAAGATTTCATTAGGTGAGTGGAAAAACTGTGGTATCCAGACAGTGGAATGTTATTCAGTGCTCACAAGAAATGAATTACTAAGTCATGAACAGACTTGGAGGAAACTTCAATTCCTACTATGAGGTTAAAAGAAGCCAATCTGGAAAGACTCCATACCATACGACATTCTCAAAAAGGCAAAACTACGGAGACAGTAAAAAGATCGGGTTGTGGCCAGAGAGGAATGACTAGGTGGGACAAAGAGGACTGTTACAGTAGTGAATTGTGGATACATGTCAATAAACATTTGTCAAAATCCAAGGGTGTGAACACCAGGAGTGAACCCTAACATAAACCGGACTAATGTTGAGAATGATGTATTGATGTAGGTTTCATCGATGAACCTACCATTGTGTGGGATGTGGCTAGTAGGGGTGGTCGTGTGTGTGTCTGGGGACAGGGCTACATGAGAATTCTGTACTTTATACTTTTTGCTGTGAATTTAAAACTAAAAATTGGTTTAAAACAACGAAACGTAGGTGCCTTGTTGAGGTAAAGTATTGTTAAGGCTCATGGAAAGACTAGAATTAGTTAAAAGACTTCCGTGTTCTAGAGCATTTGGACAGGATGGGCATAGGGCTTTGGGTCATGGGCGAGGTGGGGGGTGCTGGCGTGTAGAGAAAAAGAAAGCTGGGACCTCCACTTGTGGGTGTTCTAAGTGCAGAGTCCCCTCAGACGTTACTGGCACACCACTGCGAGGAGCCAACAGCAGAGGAGGTGGCAGGGAGCGGACTTCCTGGGTGTTAAGGCACAACTACCCCTTCCTCTCTCAAAATGTCCCAACGTTGGGGATGCCTGGGTGGTTCCGTCAGTTAAGCGTCTGACTTCGGCTCAGGTCAGGATCTCACAGTTCGTGAGTTGGAGCCCTGTATTGGGCTCTGTGCTCACACTCAAGAGCCTGCAGCCTGCTTCAGATTCTGTGTCTCCCTCTCTCTCTGCCCCTCCCCGCCTCACACTCTCTGTCACTCTCAAAAATAAACATTAAAAAAAAAGTGACCCAGCATCGTACCAATCACCGAGGTATGTCCCAGGCACAGGAAGAGGAGACCTGGTGACCCACGGGACCCGCGGGAGGGGCGGGCAGCGAGCCTGCTGAGGTGCAACTCTCAACCTTCATCTCCACAGGTCCTCATTTCTGCGGTTGGGCTGGGCCGTCTAATCTGCATATTTAACAAATTCTCCAGATGATTTCCCTGTGGGTTATCTTGGACCACACTGATTTCTTCCAATCTTGTCTACCTTCTTTGCACAAACTAGTTTTGATTTCACAACACTAGAGACTTCACAGATTCCAGAGATAGAATAAGTTCTCAAAAACAAAACACCAAAACTAAAAAACCACATTTAAATATCCCAGAAAATAGGTACAACAGTGTTTCTAGAAGTGTCGTTTGTAATAGCCCCAAGCTGGAAAAATCACACAAGTCCATGAGCAGTAGATGGATAAATTGTGGCATAGTCACACGCTGGACTAGAATAGTGACGGAAGAAACACTACAGCTACTATGTTGAACAACAGGGATGACTCTCCCAAAGTTGTGAGGGAAAGAAGCGGGTCTTGAAAGAATATGCATGCAGTGCAATTCAAGTTCTGTAAAATCCAAGAACACGCAAAGTTACATTGTGTAGGTTTGGGATCCATACATAAGTGATAAAACCATAAAGAGAAGCAAGAAGATGATTATGAAAGTCAGGAGTGGCTCCTGCTTGGGGAGAGGACGGAGGAGGTGACTGGGGAGACCCAGGGAGCCTCTGCCATTCTTTCCTACTTCCTGGGCCTGTGTGGTGATTACACAGTGTTTGTTTTATAATTCTCCAAACTGTACATATGGCTTTTATGCATAACCATGTGTGTGATACATCTCCCAATAAGGAAAAAATTAAAATTAAAAAAAAATTTAAGCACCCTCCCCCAACATGTCCTACCCCTTCCTTCTAGGAAAGTCAAAGACAGCAGTCTGCAACTTGTCTCCCTGGCTACAGGCTTTCCATCTGAGGGCAGAGACTTCGGCTTTGCCCTGTGTGTCCCTCATGGCACCTTGCCTCTTGTTTTACCTCTCCTTCCTCTTCTTTCAACCAACAAACATTTCCTGGGCGCTAACATTATGTGCTGGAGATACCAAGCTGAACAAGACACAATGACCGTGCTCTCACAGAGCTCACAGCTCAAGAACAGAGATGAAGAATTAACAGGAATTTATGCTGTTTCGAGGCCAGCACAGGAGCTGTGGATACAGGAACACCTTCCACAATGTTGGGAGGGCAGGGAGTTTCCTGAGGAAAATCGTCGTCAGCAGTAGTAGCAGCAGCAGCACTACAGAAGCATAAGTGCTTTTATTTTTAAATAAAATATTTTTAATTAAAATGTTTTTCTACCTCTGCTCTTGCTTCACTTCCGCCCTTACTTGCCAGCTCACTTCCTTCTTCCCTCCCTCTCATCATCTCTGAAGTCTTCCTTCGCCCCCTCCCTGGCTCGCTCTCTTCCTCCCTCCCTGAGTCCCTCGCCTCCTCACTGGCTCTCATTCCATTCCATTCCATAAAAAAGCGGTTTTTAAACAGGTAATTCTGACAGTGATCTTGGGAGGACAGATAGTATCCCCATTTCACACATGACAAAACTGAGGCTCTGAAAGATGAATTAAATTTCCCAAGGTCATACAGCTAAGTAAGTGGCAGGGACCTGGTGGAAACCAAGGTCTCTGACTCCAAAGTCCTTACACTTCCCGACCACATTAGAATATGTCCACCAGCTCCAAATGGCTGCTTGGCTGAATTTGGTTGGGGCAACAAGGAGTGAAGCTGGAATGGTAGGCCTGTGTTGATCATAAAGAGGCTTATAGATTCTGTTACATGATAATGGGAATTACGTAAGGGTTTTTAAAGTATGAGTTGATACAATCAAACGGGTACACAGAAGCTGATAAATGTTTGCTTAGTCAAAAAATTGCAGGAGGGTTGAAGTGCAAGGCAAAGAGCACTGTAGTAGGAGCCATGATACCTGTACTAATCCCCAGTCGGCTTCAGGACTCGGACTAGACATTCATCCTCCTGGTGCCTCAGTTTCCTCCTCTGTTCTATAAAGGGACTGACGACAGACGTGTAACCTCCAGGTTCGGTTCCAGCTCTGATACTCTATGCTATTCCAAATCTCAGTTCACGTTTTTGTGGGGATCAGGCGCCCATCAGTGGGCATCAGGACTGTTGAGTTTAGTTTGGTGTTGCCAGTCAAGCTGAGCCTGGAGTGGATATGTATTTGAAGATAATGAGAGCCTTCTCTGTGGAGAGACCAGCATGTGCAAAGGGATAGAAGTCTGCAAGCACCTGGAGTTTTCAGGGATCAGTGGGTCTTTGTTGGGGACAGAGCAAATGCTGCTTGAGTTGGAGGAAGGAGAACAGGAGGCTGGAAAAATAGGTCGGGAGGAGGTTGTGCCTCCATAGATTCACCTATTCTGGACATTTTCTATAAATGGAATCACATAGTGTATGGGTTTTTTTAATTTTTATTTTTCACTAAGCACTGTCTTCATGGTTCACCCATGTTGTATGGGTGTCATTACTGTGTTCCTTTTTCTGGCCCCATAATGCCTTATCTTTAACCTGCATGTACAAGACATGCTTTGGAATGCCTGCCTTCCTAACATCACTTTTCAAAAGCAAATCTGCTGCTGCTCGCTGCCCTGCTGAACCTGCCCTTGCCTTATCAAACCCTGTAAGGAGGGAAGATTGTTAACTCACTTTCCTTGGCCCCTCTCAGGTTCCCTTCCCCATGTAGTGGGCATGGGTAAGAAGGTAGCGATCCATTAACACTTAGCTTATTGTTTACACTGTCCATGACATCATTAGTGGCAGGTCTCTAGTCCCCCTGTTCAGTGGATTCTCACACGGAGAATATTTTAAGAGAACAATAAGGGACTTTTAGAGATTTTCATGTTACTCCTGGGTAAGTCAAAAGAAATGGGAAAGAACCAATTTACTAAGTGCATTTTAAGTTACAGAAACCATTCTCAGTGCTTACAACTTTAGCAAATTTAAATCCACTAACAGGGTGCCAGTGTTTAACACCCTTAGTGAACAGATAAGAATCCTGTAAACTGGGGGCGCCTGGGTGGCTCAGTCAGTTAAGCATCCGACTTCAGCTCAGGTCATGATCTCATGGCTTGTGAGTTCGAGCCCCGTGTCAGGCTCTGTGCTGACAGCTCAGAGCCTGGAGCCCGTTTCAGATTCTGTGTCTCCCTGTCTCTGCCCCTCCCCTGCTCACGCTCTGTCTCTCTCTGTCTCTTAATAATAAATAAACGTTAAAAAAAAAAGAAAAAGAAAAAGAGTCCTGTAAACTGACTGTTTTGTGTGAAGGGGACTTCCTCAGTAATTGAGCAAACTTAAAAGACCCCCAATTCTGAATCAGCAGAGTCAGAATGTATGAAGCTTTAATGTATTTCATTTAATTGAAACCTAGATAAGTGGATGTGCTTTTGACTTTAAGAACCTATCTTTTTGAGTCAAAGACTTAATGTAAAATCCTGCAATAAGTGATCAGTAGAGGAAGTATTTTTTTTAACAATAAAAGAAAAAAAAAGCTACCAGCAAGTGAATAGGAAATAGGATTGAATTTCTGAGTTTTCACCTGACTTCTCAAAGGAGAGCAGTCAGTGATAATATTTCCCGCAGTCAGCAGAACATACTGCTAAATTAGGAAAGTAGTTACACTGCCTTAGGAATTGCAGGCTTTGTCTACTCCTTCTCTTTCATTCTGTGAAGTGAATCTGTAAACCATAAAACGGCTGGTTCCAACACTGCCCAGGTCTAGTTGTGTTTCTCCTGAATTTCCCACGCTGTTACAAAAAGGGCTGGAGTTTTAGTTTTGTTTTTCATGTACCGGCGCCATGGGGCTTCTGAGACTGACCCAGGCTGCCACTGGTTTACGACTGTTGTGTGCACCACCCTCTTACTCTTTTCATCTTGTCCTCTGAGCCAGACGGAGCCTCACACCGCAGGGATCCCTCACCACCAGACGAGGCTCCGCAAAGGCAAAGCCCTTAATATGCAGCACCTGCGTGCTGTCTGGGGCCGAGCATCGGATGCATTCTTCAAAAGTTAGGGTTATGTAAATGACGCTTCCTCCAATTCACATATCCAGTCGGGACACAGATTTCTCCTTATTCTCAAGGCCGTAGGAAGCAAGAGGGCTACGTATACCTTTACTTTAGAGAGCTTTTAGGACGAGCGTTAGCAACAATTTTAGGCTGATTTCGGGGCGCCTGGGTGGCTTGGTCGGTTAAGCGTCCGACTTTGGCTCAGGTCATGATCTCACGGTCCGTGGGTTCAAGCCCCGCGTCGGGCTCTGTGCTGACAGCTTGGAGCCTGGAGCCTGTTTCAGATTCTGTGTCTCCCTCTCTCTGTGACCCTCCCCCATTCATGCTCTGTCTCTCTCTGTCTCAAAAATAAATAAACGTTAAAAAAAAATTTTTTTAGGCTGATTTATAATCTGCATATTAATGGCTTCTCTGTACATAGGATTTTCCAAAGCACAAGCATTTAAAATCGTTCCTTCTTTTTCCTCTTCCTCCCAATTTTGCCTGAAGTTTAAATTTGGCTGGCAGCTCTTTTCATAGACATCCACAAAATTCTAAAACATATCTGATCAGTCATTTCCCTGTTTAAAATACCAGCAGTATTTAGTTGGAACTTTCTAAGATGGTCTAGAACTGTACTATCCAATGCAGTAGCCACAGGGGGCTTCTGAACACTTGAAAGGCAGCCAGTACAACCGAGGAGCTGACTTTTTAATGCTATGTAGTTAAAATTAATCTAACTTTTAAAACTGGTACTTGGACTCCCTTATTAGAAAATTCAAAAATATATTGGAACAACTCGAGTATGTGAGATCTGCCATTTTAACCACAAATTTTATGGAATATAAATACAATCTATTTCTGATGAAAATTTAGCATCTGAATTGTGTTATGCTTAAGTACTGGATTTTGAAGACATATTAGAAAATAAAGTATCTCATAATTTTTATATTGATGGCATGTTGAGAAGCTAAGACTTAGGATATATCAGGTTCAATAAAATCTATTTTCGAGCTCATTTCATTTGGTTCTACTTATTTTTTTCTTGTTAATGTGACTACTAGGAAATTTTAAATCTACGTATGTCTATTTCTGTTGGACCATGCTGGGCTAGAAAATTTGTTGAATGAAGGAGGAGTGAATGAATGGATTCAGGTCCTTCATGGTCTTGCCTCAGCCTTGCTTTCTGGTCTAGTGTGTTACTGCTTTTGTTCATCGGCTCTGCACTAGCTACATCTTGTGCTAACATTCTTGGGCTCTTCCAGGTGTCAGTGCCTTTGTCTCCTTCTCTTCTGTCCGTTATGAACTTGTATTCATCCTTTAGGACCTGTTCAAATGTCGTCTTTTCTCTGAAGCCCTCACCTACCTTTCCAGGTTCGGTACTCCCAAAGGCCCAGAACATTCTGTAAATCTTATTACTATATTTACCACTTTGCTGTGGTGCAGAATTTCATGGGTGTCTTTTCCTCTCGGAATTCCTGGCATTAACCACCATGCCTTGGACATCAGAGATGCCCCAGTCTTCTGTTGGCTTCTAGAATCCACGGCAGGGGCTCCTGGAGATGTGAATTAAAGTGAAGCCCAGTGAATGGACTGCCCTGAGCTGGCCAAAGGCAGAGCCTGCCATGTGACTGGAGCAACCACAGGGAAAGGAAATCAAGAAAGTGAATAGAAGAGCACGGGGTCTGGAGTTGTCTTCTGCCTACTGTTCTGGGAGGCAGGATGCAGACACGCACTGAGCACAACTCATTTCAACAGGACCACAGGGGAGCAAAGCAGATTGCACTGAATCAAAAGCTCTTTGCGGGGAATCTAGTGCAGGCCTGACAGGAAGGACGGGGGGGTGGAGAGAAGACTAGTCAGGCAGAATAATGAAGAATGAGTTTCTTAAGACTCTGGGAGACAGATGGAAGATTTATGCCTCATTTGTCAGGTGAGAGGACAGAACCTTGGGGCTCCTTGAAGTCACCTGCCCTTTTGTGCACCTCTTTTTACTGGGCAGGCAAGCAGGATGGAGAGCTGTCTCCAAACCCAGGCTGCTACTGGCACTCACCCAGGGCAGCTCCAGCCCGAACCCGGCACGCTTCACACTCAGAACTGAGAAGCAAACTCAGCGGGGGAGGGGCATTGATAGAAGAAGCCAAATAGCCAGGAACTGAGAAGTCCAGAAGCTTTTCTGCATTCAAAAACCTCTTCTCAGGGGGACATGGAGAGAGAAGGAAGTGCAAACGAATGGGTTAAAAAAAGACTGCTTAAAATATCTCAACAATCTCTCCTACTAGACACAAAAGCCCAAATAAGGGTGTTCCAGTTCCTGCACAGTTGTTAGTAGTAGACAAAACAACCAAACTAGAAACAAACCGGTTGAACAAATTATAGGATATCCATGTTATAGAATATTACATGACTACTAAAAAGAAAACACTGTGACGTCTGTATTGGCTTCCAGAGAAATGTGTACAGGATAGTATTTTCATGAAATCAGAACTTTCCACCATGGGGTATGTGTATTTATACAAAGTAGACTGGTCGGGGTCAGAGAATGAGAGAGTAAGAGAGAGAGAGAGAGAGAGTGACAGAGTGTGTGTGTGGGGGGGGGGGGGCAGAGAGACAAGGAGGAGGAAGAGTAGGATTGGGGAGGGAAGGTAGAAAGATACACAATAAACTGTTCATGCTGGGTATTCGAGGGGAGTAAGGTTGGAGGTATTAAGGCATTGCTAATTGTTTTATTTATATATACATTTATACACACATATACACATAGATACTTCTACTCCTTGCTTATTATATTAAGTACTTATTACTTTAGTAATTTAAAAAAATCCTTTGAAATAAACCTAATCCCAGCCACCAATGTGAACACTTGACAGTTTTAACACAGCTGGGACCACTGAATCACCTGCTAATGCTTTTCTCTCCTTAGTCTGTTTGATCTTCAGAGAATCTGAAGAGAAACCCCCTCTCACCTCCTGGGGCATAGGATCTGGTGAGCACCCGTTGCTATAGCCTCTCCCAGTTTCCCACCAAAATACCCATGGAGACCCAGAAAAAGATGAATTGCTACAGAATTCTGAAAACTTGGATTGCTACCTATTGCCAGTGGAATTAGATTCCATAATCTGCTCCTGACTTAGAAAATGACCAGAAAAGTCGGCATCTGCCATTCTGCTATGTGGTTACGACTTTCAAAGACAAGAGCGGTTCTCCCTGAGTCCCACCAGGACATCTTTTTCTAAATCTAATTTAAGATTGTATTACCAAAAGAACAACTAAAGAGAGAGGGGGGAACATGTCCCAAAGGATGGATCCTGATGCAGGAGGGGAAGCAGGAAGAGGCATAGGAGCAAGTGCATCTCGGGGTGGTAGTGGTCCCTGCTCAGCGCGCCTCAACCCCCAAATCCCACATTTGGTGTGAGCCTCCCTGATGCACCCCAGTGTGCCTTCCAGCATGAGATCCAACAGGAACAGACCTGAGTGCCGCTGGTCCTCAAGCACACAAAAAGTGAGATTAACAATCACCTGTACATCATGTGGGCCATGAGATTCCCTTCCACCCCACCTCCTAATTGAAGGACATAGCAAATTATAGTTTCCAAAGATGGTTGCAACAATATCTCCCACCCCACATACTCTTCTTTTTTTTTTTTTAATTAATTAATTAATTAATTTTTTTTTAACGTTTATTTATTTTTGAGACAGAGAGAGAGCATGAACGGGGGAGGGTCAGAGAGAGGGAGACACAGAATCCGAAACAGGCTCCAGGCTCCGAGCTGTCAGCACAGAGCCCGACGCGGGGCTCGAACTCACGGACCGCGAGATCATGACCTGAGCCGAAGTCGGCCGCTTAACTGACTGAGCCACCCAGGCGCCCCCCTACATACTCTTCTGAATATGACCTTGCTACTCACTCATCAAGAGATGAACTATAATCCCCTTCCCCTTGAACCTGGGCTGGCCTATAATCCCCTTCCCCTTGAACCTGGGCTGGCCTTAGAACCAATAGAATGCAGTAGAAGTGAGGCTGTGTGATCTCGGTGTGGCCAGAAGAAGCCTTGCAGCTCCTGCCTTGGCCTTTGGGAACATTCACTCACTGGAGGCTCCCGTTGGGGCACCACCCTTTGGAACCCAGGAGCAGTGCTGTGAGAAGTGCAAGCCGTTCTAGAGAGGTCATGTGCAGGTGTCTGGCTGTTCCAGCTAAGCCAGCCCGGTTCAGGCACCAGACATGTGAATGAGGTTCCATCTTTGAATTGGACATAGCAGCCCTCTCCGTGGCAGCCCCCAGTTTGAGTCATCCCAGCTGAGCCCCAAATACCATGGAGCCAAGAAGTACCATCCCTACTGTGCTTTTTCCAAACTCCCGGAGCACAGAAGCCACAACTATCAAGTAACGGCTATTGATTTATGCCACTAAGTTGTGGAATGGCTTGTTACACAGCGATAGATAATCAGAATATAGAGGATGTGTAAACTTAAACAAACTGAGGTTTCTGGGGGGAAAAAAACTAGAAACAGACAAAGGGCACACTATTCCAGAGATTCAGAAGGAAAAAAGATCTCTGATAATCATATAATATAGAAACTAGAAAAGTTTTAAATACAATTTTTTAAATACTCAACAATAAATATTTATTGAGTACTTTTTTTTTTCTCATGTGCCAGGCATTATGCTACACTCTGGGGATAAAGGTGTGAACGAGACAGACCTAATTCTTCCCACTACAGAATTTACTTTCCATTGGTGGCCACAGACATGTAAAGAAGTAATTATAATGAAGCATGATAAATACAAAGATGGAGAAAGAAACAGTGCTATACAAACACACAGGAGGGAAAGTTAATGGATACTACTGCTAGTTTAAACTGTATGTAAGAAGACATGGCTGCTATGAAGTAAGAGCAGGCAGTCATGAAATGAGAACAGGCTTGGTGAAAAGGCAACAGCATGAGAAGAAAAGAATGAGCCGGGGCAAACAGAAAACACACATGAGAATTAAGATAAATACTGGTAACTAGGGAGCAGGAACAATAGTGTGAAAAGCTGAACCGGAATGGTGGAAGACACATTTGGGGTTTTTTCCTAGAAAGTCGAGACCACAGAAATGAAAACAACAGAGTGGGTTATAGATTGAGAACTGTGCTCTCCAATGCAGAAATCACTGCCATGTGTTGCTCTCGAGCACTTGAGGTGTGTGGCTACTCTGAACTGAGCTGTGCTGTCAGCTCAAATACACACTGGATTTCAAAGACTTGATAACAACATCAGCATCACCCGTTTCTTTTCCCTGTTTAAATTTTTAAAAAAACATTTATTCATTTTTGAGAGAGAGAGAGAGACAGAGCACAACCTGGGGAGGGGCAGAGAGAGAGGGAGACACAGAAACTGAAGCAGGGTCCAGGCTGTGAGCTGTCAGCACACAGCCCGACATGGGGCTCAGAACCACAAACCAAGAGATCATGAGCTGAGCCCAAGTCAGATGCTTAACCGACTGAGCCACCCACGTGCCCCTCTTTTTAGTGTTTAAAATATGGCTACTAGAAAACTTAACATTGCATATATGGGTCACATTATATTTCTCTAGGACAGAGCTAATATAGAAGGAACAGAGTGAGATCTAAGAATTTTATGTTTTTGAGGAGTTTTGAGGAGAAAAAAGGAATAAGGTACATAAAAAATAATCAAAGAATAATTACCCCAAACTCTCAAGTTAAACAAACAAAAAAAAGGTGTCTCTGCCAGTGGGAATCGGTGAAGTGAGACTGATATCTGGACACAAGTTTTGAATGACATGGAAAAATTGAAAAAAAAAAACTCTTTAAAGATACCAGCTGAAAAAAGTTGACTTCCGAATTTGTCTGTGCCTTTTCCTCCATAACACTAAATGCTTGAAAACAGTGGAGCATGTTTTCTCCATTTTGATAGAAATATATCATGACCTAAAAGTTTTATATTCAGTGACACTGATATGTGTGTATAAAGCCACTAAAGCAATATTCTCAGATGTTCACAGAAAAATTGAACTAAAAACCAGTTTGAGTTATTTTAGCCAACCGAAGGAAGAATCAAAATTAAGAACTCAAGGGGCACCTGGCTGGCTCAGTCAGTTAAGGGTCTGATTCTTACTCTTGATCTCGGCTCAGGTCATGATCTCATGGTTTGTGGGATCGAGCCCCAAGCTGGGGTCTGTGCTGACACCTCAGAGCCTGCTTGGGATTTTCTCTCTTCCTCTCTGTCTGCTCCTCTCCCACTCACACACATTCTCTCTCTCAAAATAAATAAACTTTAAGGAAAATTTAAGAACTCAAGTACAGAGAATTCAAAGTATAAAAGTAATTTTGGGTTTTCCTTTGCTTGTGTTAGACTGCACACTTAGGGATCCAGTCTATTAAGGGGTGAAGTCTGACCTTAGGTGCCTTCTGCCTCCACTCCTTCCATGGTAGTGCCAGCAGCTGCATTTCTCATTCTTTATCTCTGGGTTCACAAGAAGTCCCCTGTTAGGTTGGATGACTACCCAGAACAACAATGGGTGTTGCACTATTTCAGGACTTACTAAAAATGGCTAAACTCTTTATGAAGTTGGGACACTGTAGCAGAAAAATTGCCCAACAAGAAACTTAATTTCTCCTCTATAAAAGCAGAGAGAGTTGCCAAGGAACTTGATTTCCTGCATCTGTAAAACTGCATATGTAATGAGTCATTGGCCTCTTTTTTTTTCTTTTTTTAAGTTTATTTATTTATTTTGAGAGAGAGAGGGAGTGGCACAGGGGCAGTGAGAGAGGCGGACAGAATCCCAAGCAGGCTCCTCACTGTCAGTGAGGAACCGGACACAGGGCTGATCCCATGAATGGTGAGATCATGACCCGAGCAGAGATTGAGTCGGATGCTTAACTGACTGAGCCACACAGGCGGCCCCTCCTTTTTTTTTTTTTTTTTTTTAATTAAGACTAATAAATAGCCCAGGGACAGTTATCATCTGTTATCAAGCCCTCTTCATCTATGGCCTGGGGTGTTTCTGGGCTGATTATACCATGAAGAAAAAGTATGAAACAAGTGGAGAAAAACAAATGTAAGAAATGTATCAAAATGTTCCTTAGTTAGGTTATCTTTGGACGGAAGAATTCTTATCTTTATACTCTTAGATTTTAAAGTGTATTTCTTTTTTAAAAGTAGCGGTTACTTTTTATAGTTAGCAAAAAGAGAAGTTTGAAGTATCAGTTTATACAATTCTGCATATGCCACTGGAGGTAGCTATTTCTGGCGTTTCTCCCAGCTCACAACAAGCCCTTCTCTTCTGGGAATACCTTATCCCCCACCCAGTTCCCAGGGAGGAGTCCCAGGCAGCCATGTGTGTGTATATGGGTCAGGTTTTAATGCAAATGCTACCTCCTCGGAGACTTTCCCAACACACCCACCTAAAATACTCACCCCCAACACCTTACTCTGTTTTATGCATAGAGATGATCCTATCAGCAATTATTTTACTTTCTTATGTGCCATTTTTACCTTTTCAGTGAGGGGTTTATCTTGGTTATTGCTGTGTCCCCAGCACCGAGAATAGTATCTGACATGCAGTGCGCACTCAACAAAGTATCACACAACAAATGACCACACCTGCCTGGCCAGAGAGGAGCAGGGAGAAGGCTGTGAGCAAAGCAAAGCAATTCACAACATTTCTGCCTGAATTTGGAGCTGTTGTGCTCACATGTGGATGCAGCGCTTGTAGGGTGGCCATATTCTGGCTTCTGGGCCAAAGAAAGAAAAATCCGGATGACGAGAGAAGAAGGCATGTGTGAAAAGCAAGAGAGACCTGGTCCCACAGCCTTCTTGGGCCTGCTGTGTTTCAGCTGTGGACTGCATAGCTTATCATCAAGTTTTGTGTTTTGGGTCAGGCTGGAGTTGGTGGCTCTTACCTACAAGCAAGGAGCCCTAATCGATAGATCTACAGCTACAATCATGTTTTAAAAATTCATAGCAGTAAGATTTGGAGGAAACAGGGACACCTGGGTGGCTCAGTCGGTTAAGCGTCCGACTTTGGCTCAGGTCACGATCTCGCAGTCCGTGAGTTCGAGCCCTGCATCGGGCTCTGTGCTGACAGCTCAGAGCCTGGAGCCTGTTTCAGATTCTGTGTCTCCCTCTCTCTCTGACCCTCCCCCGTTCATGCTCTGTCTCTCTCTGTCTCAAAAATAAACATTAAAAAAAAAACTTATAAAAAAATAGTAAATAAATAAATAAATAAATAAATAAATAAATAAAGTTTTGGAGGAAATACTCTAGAATGTTTGCCTCTGAGTGGTGGCTTTACCTAGTTTTTATATTTTCTAAAATAAGTTTGTATTACTTTTATGATTAGAAAATAATATAGGGGCGTCTGGGTGGCTCAGTCTTGAGTGTCCGACTTGTGATTTCAGCTCATGTCATGATTAAGCCCTGGGTTAAGGTCATGGGATTAAGCCCTGAGTTGGGCTCTGGCTAAGCATGGAGCCTGCTTAAAATTTTCTCTTTCTCTTTCTCTCTCTCTCTCTCTCCCTCCCTCCCTCCCTCTGCCATTGTCTCTGCCCCTCTCCCTGCCTTGTATGCACACTCTTTCTCTCAAATAAAAAAAAGAACAAAAATCTATAATCTTCTTATATAGAAAGAATATAAGGTGATAGGCCTGGAGGAGTCCAGGAGGTCCTATTCTGTCCATCCATCTTAGTTTAGGATGAAGAAGGGAGAGGTTACACAGTGAAATCACTCACCCAAATTCACAAAGCTCCTTCACACAACACATCAGGCTTTCTGAGGTCCAGGGAAGTATTTTCTCCACCAAAGGTCTTTGGCCAGTTGCTGTGCTTTTTACCCTAAATTGCTATATTTCAGTTTTTATTCCTTACTGCCTTCCTTCCTTCCTTCCTTCCTTCTTTCCTTCCCTCCTTTCTTCCATCCTTCCTTATTTTCTTTCTTCTTAAACAATGAATCCTCTCACTCAAGACAAAATAAACGCTTCCTTTTAGGGGTTAATTCTAGTGAGTGGGTGTGGCTATCCTACTGCTGTGTTGGGACAGTTTCTATGGCAGCTGTCCAGACTCGTAGGAAAGCAGTGCCACGGTTGATTAATGATGTCTGCCCTGAGCACAGGGAGAAGAGAGTGGATGAAGAAAAGTTCTGTTTCTCAGATGCAGAGCAAAGCTGCCTTTATGAGACAGGGAAAACACTTGGAAAGTCAGGGGATCCATCTGTATCACGTATGCCTCTATCCCCTGGTTTATGTTCTAAGGAGTTCTAACTGTGTTGCATAATGATGGCATAATAAAGGCATAAATAGTAAGGCAGTGGCTGTGCAAATTCCCCTTTACTTTTTGGGTACCTTTGTCTGAAATTGCATCGTACTTTTTTCAGCTAGCTGGCGGCCAAAAGAGCTGACCGTCGTTAGGCAGGGGTGTCAGCCGATGGGTAACTGGGCAACACGGAGGCCTGAAGGAAGTGCTTGTGCAGGGTGGTCTATTTCTGGGCTGGCCCATGATGTGTCTCTAATACCTAAGTAAATCTCACTGAACTACTGATTTGTCTTGCTTGCATCTAGAAGTGCATTCTCCACTCCTACCTAATTTTAAGAAAACTCCTTAAATGATCCAAGAACCCACCTGGATGGTATGCGACCCTGCCTTGGGCTCAATAAACCAACGAGATGGGGGAGGAGGTGCTAACAATCCAAAGAACATGAAACTGTCACTTAGAATCCAGGGGGAGATGAAGCTGTTGCAAGATGCCAGGGCAGAGAACTATAGACCAATTTCCCTGATGAACATGGATGCAAAAATCCTCAACAAGATATTAGCCAACCAGATCCAACAATACATTAAAAAAATTATTCACCACGACCAAGCGGGATTTATACCTGGGATGCAGGGCTGGTTCGATAGCCACAAAACAATTAATGTGATTCATCACATCAATAAAAGAAAGGACAAGAACCATATGATCCTCTCAATAGATGCAGAGAAAGCATTTGACAAAATACAGTATCCTTTCTTGATAAAAATCCTCAAGAAACTAGGGGTAGAAGGAGGATACCTTGAGATCATAAAAGCCATATATGAATCACCCAACACTAATATCATCCTCAATGGGGAAAAACTGAGAGCTTTCCCCCTAAGGTCAGGAACAAGACAGGGATGTCCACTCTCACCACTGTTATTCAACATAGTATTGGAAGTCTTAGCCTCTGCAATCAGACAACACAAAGAAATAAAAGGCATCCAAATCAGCCAGGAGGAGGTCAAACTTTCACTCTTCGCAGATGACATGATACTCTATATGGAAAACCCACAAGATTCCACCAAAAAACTGCTAGAATTGATCCATGAATTCAGCAAAGTTGCAGGATATAAAATCAACTCACAGAAATCGGTTGCATTCCTATACACCAACAATGAAGCGACAGAGAGAGAAATCAAGGAATCGATCCCATTTATAGTTGCAACAAAAACCATAAAATAACTAGGAATAAATCTAATCAAAGAGGTGAAAATTTATACGCTGAAAACTATAGAAAGCTTATGAAAGAAATTGAAGAAGAAACAAAAAAGTGGAAAAAGATTCCATGCTCCTGGATAGGAAGAGCAAATATTGTTAAAATGCCGATACTACCCAAAGCAATCTACATATTCAATGCAATCCCTATCAAAGTAACACTAGCATTCTTCACAGAGCTAGAACAAATAATCCTAAAATTTGTATGGAACCAGAAAATACCCTGAATAGCCAACACGATCTTGAAAAAGAAAACCAAAGCAGGAGGCATCACAATCCTGGACTTCAAGCTATACTATAAAGTTGTAATCATCAAGACAGTATGGTACTGGCACAAGAACAGACACTCAGATCAATGGAACAGAAAGAAGAAACCAGAAATGGACCCACAAACTTATGGCCAACTAATCTTTGACAAAGCAGGAAAGAATATCCAATGGAATAAAGACAGTCTCTTCAGCAAGTGGTCCTGGGAAAACTGGACAGTGACATGCAGAAGAATGAACCTGGACCACTTTCTTACACCATATACAAAAATAAGCTCAAAATGGATCAAAGACCTAAATGTAAGACAGGAAGCCATCACAATCCTTGAGGAGAAAGCAGGCAACAACCTCTTTGACCTTGGCTGCAGCAACTTCTTACTCAACACGTCTCCAGAGGCAAGGGAAACAAAAGCAAAAATGAACTATTGGGACTTCACCAAAATAAAAAGCTTCTGCACAGCGAAGGAAACAATCAGCAAAACTAAAAGGCAACTGACAGATTGGGAGAAGTTATTTGCAAATGACATATCAGATAAAGGGGTAGTATCCAAAATCTAGAAAGAACTTCTCAAACTCAACACCCAAAAATCAAATAATCCAGTGAAGAAATGGGCAAAAGGCATGAATAGACACCTCTCCAAAGAAGACATCCAGATGGCCAACTGACACATGAAAAAATGCTCAACGTCACTCATCATCAGGGAAATGCAACTCAAAGCCACAATGAGATACCACCTTACACCTGTCAGAATGGCTAACATGAACAACTCAGGCAACAACAGATGTTGGCGAGGCTGCGGAGAAAGAGGATCTCTTTTGCATTATTGGTGGGAATGCAAGCTGGTGCAGCCACTCCGGAAAACACTATGGAGGTTCCTCAAAATTCTAAAAATAGAACTACCCTACGACCCAGCAATTGCACTACTAGGCATTTATCCACGGGATATAGGTGTGCTGTTTTGAAGGGACACATGCACCCCCATGTTTATAGCAGCACTATCAACAATAGCCAAAGTATGGAAAGAGCCCAAATGTCCATCGATGGATGAATGGATAAAGACGATGTGGTGTATATATATACAATGGATTTCTACTTGGCAATCAAAAAGAATGAAATCTTGCCATTTGCAACTATGTGGATGGAACTGGAGGGAATTATGCTAAGTGAAATTAGTCAGAGAAAGACAAAAATCATATGACTTCACTCATCTGAGGACTTTAAGAGAGAAACAAATGAACATAAGGGAAGGGAAACAAAAATAATATAAAAACAGGGAAAGGGACAAAACAGAAGAGACTCTTAAATATAGAAAACAAACAGAGGGTTGCTGGAGGGATTGTGGGAGTGGGGGATGAGCTAAATAGGTAAGGGGCATTAAGGAATTTACTTCTGAAATCATTGTTTCACTATATGCTAACTAAGTTGGATATAAATTTTAAAAAATAAAAAAGAAAATTTAAAAAAAACAACAAAAAAGAAGCCGGGACAGGAGCCCAGAGCCCAGAGAGCATGAAGGGACAGAGGGTTTCCTCTTCCCCAAGCTTGTCCCCTTCCCCTGCTTCTCCTCCAGTCCCCAGGTAGCCCCACCACTGGCAAACCCCACAGGCATCTGCAAACAAGTCTCACTTCCCTGCACCCAGAACCCTTGCTGTGCCCCCCAACCCCACAAAGTTGGGGAGCTCCTTCATCCAGTTGGGCAGAGGCAGTGGCACAAAGGCACAAAGCACTTCCTCTGAGAGGCCCCCTGGGAGTCTTGCGGCCTGGAGCCACACTGCTCTGGAGTCAGTCTTAAATATTTGCTAAGCGGATCATAAATGTCACCTCACTGCAGACCCAGCTGCCAGTGTCTCCAAAATGCATGGAAAGCTGATGAGATGATTCCAATGGAACTGGAAACTTCATTTTCCACTAACTTAGATATTTCTGGGGAGGAATCCAGAACTCAGATTTATCTGAGAACTCAGTCCTGTATCCACGTCCCAATCATTTGTGAGTGTGTAGAATTTAGGTTGGAATGATACACGAGGGGGAGAAAAGAGATTTTCTGACTCTGCCAGTGGTTAAGCTCTCAATTACTTAGGGATTTTTTCACCTGTACACATCGAAAATGGAAGAAATTCTCTTCTATCTGGATAATTTTCTTATGTGTTCCAGGCTGCACAAAGGGTGGAAATCACTAATCTTGTAAAGGCTTTTGCAACACTGAATTCTTAAGACTCTGTTCTTACATAATGTACTTTTTTTTTTTTTTTGCTTGTTTTTTTAATGTAAGTTTTTTGTTTGTTTTTATGTGGCAACCAGAGGTTACACAAAGCAGGGCAAATAGATTTCATCTTGCATATCAAGTCCTATTAATTGGTAGTAGCAGCCTGAGTGCTGTGCTAACAAACATTCAGAGGCCACATCTGGGTCCTGCAGGAAAGAGTGGATTAGCAATGTCTGCCTTGGTTATGGAAGCTGGGGATGGTGGCTCTCATGCCATGTATTTGATATCCCTGAGTTACATCAAGGGGCACCTTTCAGACTTCTACACCCAGGGATAAGTTCCTAGGATTCTGGAAAATGACCATTAACAGGTTTAGAAGATGAGATTCATGATCAATGGTTACTGCCAAAGAATTGATGTAGCTGCTTCAGAGACAAGTGTGTTATTTATGACTGATGTCTTCTACTAACTTCCTGTGAATAGCAGAAAGTAGGTGTCCACTTTCTCTATTGTGCTTTGGGTCCCACCCTCCCAGTGGTCTCCTGGCCCTACCTTCTCAGGATCGGTTCTCCACAAGGGTGATGGACTGAACATTCTGTCTCAACCCCTGATTGTGTCTGCCCCTGTCCCATCAACAACAGGACAGTTACCTGCCTCTGCATGAGGGTCATCCTGATCCGGTCCATGCTTCTCTCTCCATCTCCATCTCTTGTTCCTCTTTTCCTTGGCACTTTGTGTTGCAGCCAAGCTGAGTTCCTTGTTCCTCCTGACCTTTTTCACTTGGGGCTCCTTCTGTGTGGGGTGCCCTGCTCCTTTCACATCACCCCTCTTAGTTCTCCAGTGACCTTCCTTGATGCCTTTCCTGTCCCTTTAGACTGGTTTCAAGGGCCCTGGAACTCACTATGTGCTCACTTTGACCCTATATTGTGATCAGAGGTTTGTCTATCTCCCCTACTAAAACCTGAAGCTCTAGCAGGCAAGAACTGCATCTATTTTCTGTATCCAAACCCCTAGGGCAATGGATGGCCCACAGGAGTGCTTCAGACATGTTTTTTAGATGAGTGGATGAAGGGGGACTGGGTAGTTTTCCCAAATTCATGAAATTAATGGTGATTCACCAGGGATTATCACCTGTGATCATTAGGTTGACACTATCTACATTTCCCCACAGTATTTTCACTGTTGTACCAAACTACCTGCCCTCTTGGCTCCAAATGCTGCTTTTCTCAATAACAGTTATTGCAAGAATTCCAAGTGCCAATTATGAACTGTGTAAAAATCTGGAGATTCAAAGTCACTGCATCTTAAATCTAGAAGAGGCCTTTTGGGCCATCTATTCAGCTGAGGTCTAGAAGACAGAACTTTATGCCTCATCCATGCCTTCCTCCTTCCCTTGCTCTATACTGGAAAAAGGAGTTGTTCTTAGCAAATTTAATGGCATCTGTGAGAACTGTATGACCAACTTTTTATGGTCTGTATTATGACAGATAATTAACTTTGATTTATACAAAGGTGAAGAGAGTAAATATTTTGGCTCAAATGGTGCAGCTGTATGCAGCTCTAATTCCCAGATCCCTTGACCAAAATTTACCGTTTTTTTCTTTTCTTGAAAAAAGAAAAAGGGGGAGGGGTAACTGGCTCATTTTGGAGAAAAGAAGTGAAATGTTTCACCTTATGTAGCTGTGTTTTCATCTCATAGTAGGCAATCACAGGGATGGATGCTCGGTAGTAGGTTTCAAGGCGCTTGGCAATGGTGGTGGTGTTGTTTTCTACCATAGGGATGCTCTGGTTCCTCTGGAGAAGGCGGTTGGTCATGGTGTCTGCTGAGCAGTCCATACAGATCACCAGGTGTGGGTCTCCAATCGGGGGGGGGGGGGGGGGAAGCATAACACAGTCAGAAATTCCACTCTGTGATATTCTGGAAAGGCCTGAGACCCCTATTTCTTTCCCTTCTTGGTCTACTGGTTCCTCTCAAGGTCCCAGAAGTACAATGGGGCAGAGCTGGGACTGGACTTCATGGCTCCTCTTTTCCAGGTCAGTGGCTTTCCACATGCTGCCTCTGAGCTGTCTCTTGCCTTCAGCTTTTGTCACTTCATAGAATATAGGGATCATATAGAATGCTACCCAATGCAGTTGTAATCTGTCCTCCACACTAAGGGGAGTTTCCTTTGGGAAGCCTTCCCTGACCTACTGAGGCAGAGCTAATCACTTCCTCCTTTGTACCCCATTCTATCTTACACAACCACCAGGAGCATGGTGTGACTGTGTCTGTTTTATGTGAAGTCAGTAGAACATAATGGTTGAATACACAAAGGTTGGAGTCAGGTTGTTTAGGGTCAAATCCTGGTGTGGTGACTTGTCTCTAAGGTGGTCTTCACCAATTCCTTCTCTTGATGTACTTTGAGCTCTTCCCTCACAGAGACATAGAGCCCATAACTCCACTTCCTGACTCTGGCCTGACCTGTAACAATTTGGACCAACAGAATACAAAGGAAATGATACCATATGCTTTTAGAAGCAAGATCCTAAGAAATCTTGCAGTTCTTGCCTGGTTGACTTTCATCTAAGATGTCCAACTATTCTGATTGCTAAGCCACGAGGAAGCCCAAGCTAGCCACGTGGAGAGGCCTTGTGAACAGAGATACCCAGCCAACTCTAGACTGTTTTAGACATCCCAGCCCTGGCTGTAGGTATATATACCGGCCTTAGCCATTATCTGACTGTATAAAGTCAACTGTGTGAAGGGCTTCAAGTGAGAACCAGCCAGCCAAGCCCATCAAACCCCAGAACACTCTTAGAGAAGATAACAGATTGAATTTTAAGCTACTTGACTTCATCATTAACCGGAAGTATCACTCAACTTCTCCGCACCCTACTTTTCTCATTTGTGCAATGAGGATGATCACAGAATTGCTGTGAGGGTTAAATAAAATAAAATAAAATAAAATAAAATAAAATAAAATAATGTAAGTGTGTTGCTTGGCATATGGTACTCCATAAGTATTAGCTATGATGTTTATTTCTCCTATGAGGCTACAGTCTCTTTGTGCAGGGTTAGCAGGTGCTTGGCTCCTGGTCATAAGTCTTGCATATAGTAGGGAGGTGATGAAGAAATGTTTTAGTGAGTCAATGATAATGATATGATCAGCAGCAACAATCTCCCAATCTTCCTATCCTTCTCTTAAATGTTCTTTGGCTCCTGATGTCTTCATGTCTATGTTGCCTCCACTACCAACCCCAACCTTGGATCAAAAGAAACTTGCTCCCTCTCCCGATCTTGCAGTGGTCGGGTTGTGAGTAAACAAAGGTTTGCCACTTCCCCTGTGGGAAGTGCCTGGGATGGATGGGAACAAAGGGTTGGGGAGGACTTTTAGGCAACATGGAATGGTAAGTTGCTAGTAAGTGGCAGACATTTATCTACCCCCTCTATAGGATGTCCTTTAAAATACAAGGAAAAAATTCTCCAAAGTCTAGAAGAGTGAAATAAACCTGCGGAATATGTTCATGCAACTTTTCTGCCTGTATTAATTGGAAAATAAAAATGAGCATTTGAGCAACGTTGAAAGGCTGGGTTTGGAAGAAAATGACCTGTATCTACCAGCAGAGGGCGAGCTTGAGGAGGCAGCCTAGGGTTCAGTTAGAGCTTGGCTCCCTGGAGCAATTTCTGGTTGGGTCTGTGTGAGAAGAGGTGATTTTTCTAATTGTGGGCATTTTCAGGTCAGTCTTGATGACAGAAAAGACAATTTAGGAACCCATTCAGGTACAAACAGAGACAATGTGTATCTGAGCAGGAGCTGGCAGTAATTGATCCTCTGGACCCAAATCAGTGCAGAACTGAGAGGTAGTTTTGTCTTCCATATGGATTCTCAAGAGTGTGGTTCATAGACCAGCAGCACAGGCACCATTTGGGAGCATGTTAGAAAGGCAGTTGCAGGTACAATCCCTGACCAACTGAATCAGTCTTGCATTTTAAGAAAATCACCAGGCAATTCTTCACAAAATAATAGTTTGGGAAGCTACTCTCCCAAGCCATTTTCTCGTGCCAAGACAATCGGGTTTGACCTAACCTTTCTTCTCTGTTCCCATCCTATATTGAAACAAAAATTTTTTTAATGTTTTATTTATTTTTGAGAAAGAGAGAGACAGAGACAGAGGCAGAGACAGAGCACCAGTGGGGGAGGAGCAGAAAGGGAAAGAGACAGAATCTGAAGCAGGCTACAGGCTCCAAGCTGTCAGCACAGAGCCTATGCAGGGCTTGATCCCACAAAATGTAAGATCATGACCTGAGCTGAAGTCAGACGCTTAACTGACTGAGCCACCCAGGTGCCCCTCTGCTCCCATCCTGCATAAAATACTATTGAGCAAGCCATCCCATTTGGAAGTAGCCTGTACCACTAATGTTTATAGTATGTAAAATTTTATGAAATGTTTGCATGAAATACCATTTAATTATTTTTCAAAACACTTTGATATATCTGTCTATATCTTTAGACAGTCCTCTGGAGTAGCTTTCTGTGTCCCAGCTCTGCCCCTTTTTCATTAGACTGTGGGTAACCTTTAACACCACATGAATGGAAGAGTGCTATCCCCTTGTCTGAGTGAATCACAGAGCCCTGGGGACAACTCTCTGCCCCCAACATCACCCTGATGGTATCCCTGGAATTCTGCCACAGCAGCATCAGGTTCCTTATAGCCTTTGTATTCAGGAGATCCCCATTAGAGCACAAGTGTCTTGTAAGGGCAGCTGGCATACAGCAGGCAAGCAACATGTCAGTAGCAAAGGCCTTTAGGTACAGCCATCCCTTAAGCCCTCTGACAGGAGGTATTATCTCTCCTCTAAGTAAGAGGAAATGGAGGTTAACTTGCCCAAGGCCACGGAGGACTAGTTAATGACAGTCCTTAGCCAGCTGTGTGTGTGGCTCCAAAGCCTGGTGACTTCACCTTAGAGGACTTCACCTTCAGAATGGGGCTGAGGCCAGATGCCTGGTGGGCCAAATGGGGCCAGGAGAGGTGGGCCAGACAGTGGGAAAGGAAGTGGGTGGTGTCTGAGGCCATTTTATGTTGCAGAAGCTGGCTCTGGCTGCCTCTTGGGTTCTAGCTGGGATGAGCCCTCATCCCAGCAGAGAGCAGCCACCTGTATGAGCATGTCAGCTGCAGTTGACTTGTGAGAATGACTTTGCCTTAGTAATTCCAGCAGGTGCAGTGGGAGGAGGAGTTTACCCTGAGCTCCTGTGACCCTCACTTTGGTTTTCTTCTGATTAAGTCAGGACCCTGGTTAGGCCATATTTACCAGTGGGCAGGGGCATGCCACCCAGAAACTCTCTTTTGTTGAGAATAATAGCCATCTTGTTCTCTCCAGGTGCCTCATTTTCCTCGTTTTAAAATGAGGACAATACTTTCTACCTTAACAGGACGATTGCCAGGATGAAATGAGTTAATAGATATCAAGTGCCTGGCACATTTTAAGCACTACATAAATGGGAGCCTGGCAATATATTCATCCCTTTGAACTGTAAAAATCCCTGTTGGTCAGATTTGGGTTTAGAAGGAGTCAGAAGTTCCACCCATACTTTTAGCCTAAGTCACATGCACCAGCATATTTATGGTTTCACTGCACTGGGAGGTAAGGGCCCCTGGTTAACAATAAAGTGGCACGACTATTTCTCATTTGCTCTCACCCCAGAGGTATATACCCTTAGGGAACCTCACTATAGTAGGGGTAGGGGGTTAATCCAGCATTCTTGAATAATAACAATAACAATAATAATAATAAACCACCCTGCTGCCACCGTAACTTCTGCCCCCATAGTGCCATTACACAGCTCAAAGTTCTACAATGAACTAGAAGTCAGGTGAAGAGGGCAGAAAATTTCAAGTGGAGAATCCCAAGGTATTCCCCAAGGCTTTATCACAATTCCAAGCAATTAGAACATACCAACTAGAAAGTCCGTTGGCCAGATTCATAAGATTTTTTTTTTTTTTTTTTTTTTGGCTAAGAGCTCATCCTGAAAATTAGAATACATTTGTAAACAGGATCACTTATTCTGTAGATGGAAGAGTTACAAGGTAGTTAAGAGTAGTCAGGTAGAGGGATAAAGTAATGTCATCATTCACACACCCAGGAATACTATGTACATACTCAAGGTAAGGGCACCATTTCAGCTAAGAGGCTTCTGGGAGGGAAAAGCCAAGAGCAAGCGCATGCATTTACTTCTGTTAGTATCTGTTTATTTTGGCTGTTGAGCCAAAGGTTGGGTTAACACAAGAAAGTATTTCAATTTCACACTAGAGAGCCAGGCTAAGCACACACCCCCTCCTTGAGATGATAATAACCCTCTAAAGTGGAAACAATAATATCTACTGAATGGGATTATAAAGATTAATAAAATGACATATGTAAAGCATGTAGTTCAATTCCTGGCATATTTTAAGTGCTCAAAAAATAATAGCTATTACTCTGTTAGTTATGTATTCCGTATGATATTATCTGTATAAAAATGGGTAGAACAGAGACTGGAAGAATACACATCACGATGTTAACAGGAGTTATCTCTGGGTGATTAGTTATTCTTTGTTTTCTAGTTTTCTGTAGTGTCTCATATCTATATGATTTTTATTTCTACAGTCAGAAAAAAACCCCTAATTTTGGAAAAGACTGTAACAATTTATTGAGTACCATATGTAGGCTTATAAATATGTCAGGCACTTTTCAAGGATCCCATCCAATCTTTCTGAGAGACACTGCAGTAGCCATTTTCAATTTACATTTTATAGAAGAAGAAATTGAGATACGTAAAGTTAAATGAGTCGCCAGTGGGTTGTACAGCAGGATCTTAATACAGGCCTGTTAACAGCAGTCACTATGACCAGGGGTTATCAGCTGGAGTGTGGGATGGAGATGGTGGTCGGACACCCCAACCCCTTCCTCATATTCCTTCTGCCCCTGTCTCACACTCACACACACACACACACACACACACACACAAACACACCCCTACACACATGCGCTTTCAACATACACATATACATACACTGACACCCTTCCCTTCTCCCAATATACCATATTGGACACTGAAGCCACAGATCATTAATTCAATGGGGCAAAGCCAGTGTTGGGAACAGAAGATAGGACAGTAATAGAGAAATACACAGACATACCCTTAAGCTGTGGATACTAGTTTGTGTTTGGTCTTTGGTAATGTCAGGTACAGGAGTTAAATCCTTAAAGGACTCAGAAGAGTATCTCAGAAGACTCAGAAGACTATAGGTATGTAAGAGCATCAGCCTAACTAACTAACTGGCTTTTCAGCAACAGATGGTCCCGTGCTTCAGGCACATCAGTCTCTGTGACATAGAAAGGCTGGTTAAAACCAGCCAATCCCAGGCCTGAATGGCTTCAAACAGTTGTAGGCCTGATTAGTGCACAAGAAACACTCCCTGTGCTCTCAACCTGGCTGATTGCTCTGAATCTCTGGAGAAAATCAGGTGTCTGTATTTGTCTTTGCCAAATTTCAAATTAATTACTTGTCTGTAATTTGGAGGGGACTCAACAAATGACGGGGTCCCTACAGGGCATAAATGAATTAAGAGCAGCTCATTCTGTATATTTGTATCATCTCTGTTATTCTGGTCAGGTTTAAAGCAGGTACTTGCTTTGGAAGGTTGCACGTGTTCCCTTGCACATAAGCCTAAGTAAGGGACGGTAGAATCTTCTAAATTCACTGTACCCAGAGAGAAATCAATACCATGCTTGCTTGATCTTTAAAAACTCTTCCCAGTACTATGTAGAAGATTATTTATGTAGATCTCACCGCAGGCCACCAGTTCATTAATTAAATGGGGCACCTGTGTATTTTGTGAAATGGAATCATGAATTTAGCATTGGTTAAACCTGCCCGGTTGCCATGCTAACAATTCTTTTTCACTCCTGAGTTCTTGTGGGGTTCCTGCTCTGCATATTCTAACACTGTCTGAATGGGGCCCAAAGTGGGAGGGGCCTTCTGCTTTACTTTAGGGTAAATCATATGGGTATTTGAACTCATACACACCAAAGGCCAGGGACAGACCACTGGCTGTGTAAAGCCTTCACCTTGCACTACCTGCATTACAGGCAAAGGAGAAAGGTGTGACGGAGTAGAGATTTACAGATTTGTGTGAGGTGTGATTAAAAAATGAGTCACCCTAATGTAGACAATATTTTATAGCCTTTTATAGCTTAGAAAACATATTAATGCATGTTTTGTCATTCACTGCTCACAAAACCCTCAAATTAGGGTTTGGCAGGTGTATTGTCATCAGAAGTTGTCTTACTTGCCCAGGGTCACACCAATAAATGGCAGAGGCAAAATCCAGCTTTTCAGACTCTGGACCCCATGAGTGACGTGCTTCAAAGAGGCTCCACGTGAATGCCACTGCTCAAAACAGTTTGGAGTACCACAGGCCTAAAATCAGGGATCTGCCTTCAGACCCAGTTATAAAAATCCCCAAGAGAGAATTAGGATTATAATTTTGCTGTTGTTTGCACACAGTAGTTGACAAAACAAAACAAAAAAAAGATGCTTATCTTTACCACACATCTTACTTATCACGCTGGGCCATTTGGGCGTTTCAAAAGAACAACTTTACAAAGTAGACTTTTAAAAGCCATTCTTCCTCCAGTACTTTCAAGCTAGTGCATAACCTGCCTTGACTCTCTTGGAGACCCTCCCAGGGCTCTTTGGACCTTAATTTAAGTTCACAGGCAAGGGAAGTGTGAAATCACCTAGAAGGGTGCTATGGCTTTGAAGCCTGAACTTCAGTAGGCACTGTGGACCCCGCAGGGGTTACGGCGTGTCTCCCATAGTGTTTTAACGGTGTTTCCACAACTGCCAATCCCCGACAGGCAGGCAGTTTCTCAAGACCCTGACTACAACAACTTCTCTGTGTCCTCTCTCAATCCTCTAGCCTTGAAAAGGTCCTGATTCTAAAGTGGTGTAGAAAAAATTTCCCCATTCCTGGGAACAGCATGGAAGTTTTTTGTGTGTCTTGCATCCATGAGATACAGCCACACCAACACTAAACCATCCTACATGCCTAGAAAACTGACTGGAGGATTAGCACAACAATCTGCACAACCTGAACCACAAAATTCATTAGGTACATGGTGTGGAGAACTGAACTTGGGGAGCGATAAGCTGCGAAAGATAGGGAACCACTTTTGCGGGCGGAGAGAGGAGGGAGACTAGAGTGGGGCGGAGAATACAGGAAAAGCACCCCTCCCCAAAAGCAGCTGAAGAGAAAGTGGAAAATTGGAAACAGCCGCAGGGACTAAACTAAAAAGGGAGAAAGGAGAAAGGTTTAAATTCCATTAAGACTGTAAACAAGGGGAGCGCAAAGGCTGCGACTCCGCAGCTTGATACCTGGCGATGCTCTGGTGGGAAGGGAAAATCCCCAGGAACAGAGTGGGGTCCGGGAGGTTCTTGGGCCACACGGGGAAAAGCGGTTCCACTGCTGGAAGGACATTTGGTAGAGACTGTTGAAGACACCTGGTCCCAGCAGACCCTGGAAGGCAGCCACATTCACTGGTGCTGGGGCAAGGTCGTTAAGGGTGAAGCCTGGTGCCAGATGTGTATTGCAATTTTCCATTATCCCTGAAATGCTGATGCTACACTATCTTGCGAACTTTTTCTGGCACCTGGCCACAGTCTCAGGGCACTGGCAGCAGCAGGGTCCAGCAAGCATTCCTGGGTGCAGCCGATATTCAGCCATTGCTCATTCAGCCATTGCTCGGTGAGACCCTCCTGCAGAGGGGCAGGACGGGTCAAAGCCGCAGTCCTTCTGAAGTTAAGGGGCCGGGGAAAACAGCCACATTTGAGACGAAACTCAGGAGAGAGGTACTGCCTGGGGCCTGGTCACAGAGAGTGAAAAAGCGGGGAGTGGATGATCGCTGAAGACAGAGGACGGGTGTGCGATTGCTGATCTGGGAGAACAGACTGGGTAGCTGGTGGGCACCATTTTCACCGCTCCCGCGCATGCACATATGCACCTACGAGCCTCGGACCAATCCACCCCAGTACGCTAGCAGCGCCATCTAGTGGAGAGCGGAGCTGTTACACTGAGTCCCGCCCCACTGGGCCAACTTCGCTCTTCAAGTGCACAAGTCTCACTGCCTGCTTAGCTTTTGGACTATAAAGCACTACATAGACTGACTTCTAGGGGAAAACAAACTAATTTCACTCCTATTTCAATCTGTTAGCAGGTTCATCTAATCAATTTTATTTCTTTTTTTTCTTTTTCTTTTTCTCTTTTTTACTTTTTCTTAAATACAGAAAAAAATCATTTTTCTTTTCAATTTTTATTAAAAATATTAACTTTTATTACTATATTTTTTAGTTTTGTGTAATTTTTTTCAAATTCTATTTTACTTCCATCGTTTTATTTTAGTCTACTTCAGTGTATTCACCTTTTCAAATTTTTAAACAATTTCTTTTTTCTTTCTTTTCCTTTTTTCTTTTTGTTTTTCTTTTTCTTGAATGCAGAAAAACTTCATTTTTACTTTCATTTTCTATTAAAAATATTTTTCTTTAATTTTTATTACTATATTTTTGCTTTTATGTAAATTTTTTCAAATTCTATTTTACTTCCATCATCTTATTTTAATCTACTACAGTGTATTCACTTTTTCAAATTTTCAAACAATTTCTTTTTTTTTCTTTTTATCTTTTTCGTTTCCTTTTTTCTTAAATACAGAAAAAGAAAAAATTCATATTTATTTTTAATTTTTATCAAAAATATTTTTCTTTAATTTTTATCTACTATATTCTTTACTTTTGTGTATATTTTCTTAAATTCTATTTTACCTCCATACATCTCATTTTAGTCTACTTCAGTGTATTCATTTTTTCAAATTCTCAAACAATTCCCTTTTTTTCTCTCTCCCCCCCTTTTTTAGTTTGTTTGTTTCTCTAATCCGTCAAACCACTTTCAACACCCAGACCAAAACACACCTAGGATCTAGCATCATCTATTTGATTTTCGTGTGTGTGTGTGTTTAATTTTTAATTTTAATATTTTTTAATTTTAATTTTTTTAATTTCAATTTTTCTACCTCATTAATTCCTTTTCTCCCTTCAAAATGACAAAATGGAGGAATTCACCCCAAAAGAAAGAGCACAAAGAAACGACAGCCAGGGATTCAACCAACACAGATACAAGCAAGATGTCTGAACCAGAATTTAGAATCACGACAATAAGAATACTAGCTGGAATTGAAAATAGATTAGAATCCCTTTCTGCAGAGATAAAAGAAGTAAAAAATAGCCAGAATGAAATTAAAAATGCTATAACTGAGCTGCAAACATGGATGGATGCAGTGGGGGCAAGGATGGACGAGGCAGAACAGAGAATCAGCGATATAGAGGACAAACTTATAGAGAATAATGAAGCAGAAAAAAAGAGGGAGATTAAGGCAAAAGAGCCCATTTAAGAATTAGAGAAATCAGTGACTCATTAAAAAGGAATCATAGGGGTCCTAGAAGAGGAAGAGAGTGAAATAGGCGTAGAAGGGTTGTGTGAGCAAATCATAGCAGAAAACTTTCCTAACCTGGGGAAAGACACAGACATCAAAATCCAGGAAGCACAGAGGACCCCCATTAGAGTCAACAAAAACCGACCATCAAGAAGGCATATCATAGTCAAATTCACAAAATACTCAGGCAAGGAGAGAATCATGAAAGCAGCGAGGGAAAAAAGTCCCTAACCTACAAGGGAAGACAGATCAGGTTTGTAGCAGACCTATCCACAGAAACTTGGCAGGCCAGAAAGGAGTGGCAGGATATATTCAATGTGCTGAATCAGAAAAATATGCAGCCAAGAATTCTTTCTCCAGCAAGGCTGTCATTCAAAATAGAAGGAGAGATAAAAAGTTTTCCAGACAAACAAAAATTAAAGGAGTTTGTGACCACTAAACCAGCCCTGCAAGAAATTTTAAGGGGGACTTTCTGAGGGGAGAAAAGATGAAAAAAAAAAATATATATATATATCTCTCAAAAGCAACAAAGATTAGAAAGGACCAGAGAACACCAACAGAAACTCCAACTCTACAAGCAACATAATAGCAATAAATTCATATCTTTCAGTACTCACTCTAAATGTCAGTAGACTCAATACTCCAATCAAAAGACATAGGGTAACAGAATGGATAAGAAAACAAGACCCATTTATATGCTGTTTACAAGAGACCCACTTTAGACCTAAAGACACCTTCGGATTGAAAATAAGGTGATGGAGAAACATCTATCTTGCTAATGGTCAACAACCAGAGTAGCCATATTTATATCAGACAATGTAGACTTTAAAATAAAGACTGTATCAAGAGATGCAAAAGGGCATTATATCATAATCAAGGGGTCTATCCACCAAGAAGACCTAACAATTGTAAACATTTATGCGCCAAATGTGCAAGCACCCAAATATATAAATCAATTAATCACAGCCATAAAGAAACTCATCAATAGTAATACCATAATGGTAGGAGACTTCAACACCCCACTCACAGCCATGGACAGATCATCTAATCAAAAAACCAACAAGGAAACAATGGCTTTGAATGATACACTGGACCAGATGGACTTAACAGATATATTCAGAACATTTCATCCTAAAGCAGCAGATATACATTCTTCTCCAGTGCACATGGTATGTTCTCCAGAATAGACCATATACTGGGACACAAATCAGCCCTAAGTAAGCACAAAAAGATTGAGATCATACCATGCATATTTTCAGACCACAACGCTATGAAACTCGAAATCAACCACAAGAAAAAGTTTGGAAAGGTAACAAATACTTGGAGACTGAAGAACATCCTACTAAAGAATAAATGGGCTAACCAAGCAGTTAAAGAGGAAATTAAAAAGTATATGGAAGTCAATGAAAATGATAACACCACAACCCAAAACCTCTGGGACGCAGCAAAGGTGGTCATAAGAGGAAAGTATATAGCAATCCAGGCCTTCCTAAAGAAGGAAGAAAGATCTCAGATACACAGCCCAACCTTACGCCTTAAGGAGCTGGGAAAAGAACAACAAATAAAACCCAAAGCCAGCAGAAGACAGGAAATAATAAAGATTAGAGCAGAAATTAATGCTATCAAAACCAAAAAAACAGTAGAACAGATCAATGAAACCAGGAGATGGTTCTTATAAAGAATTAACAAAATTGATAAACCACTAGCCAGTTTGATCAAAAAGGAAAAGGAAATGACTCAAATAAATAAAAGAATGAAAGAGGAGAGATCACAACCAACACAACAAAAATAAAAACAATAATAAGAGAATATTATGAGCAATTATATGCCAATTAAATGGGTAATCTGGAAGAAATGGACAAATTCCTAGAGACATATACACTACCAAAACTGAAACAGGAAGAAATAGAAAATTTGAACAGACCTATAACCAATAAGGAAATCGAATTAGTAATCAAAACTCTGCCAAAAAACAAGAGTCTAGGGCCAGATGGCTTCCCAGGGGAATTCTACCAAACATTTAAGGAAGAGTTAACACCTATTCTCTTAAAGGTGTTCGAAAAAATAGAAATGGAAGGACAACTTCCAAACTATTTCTATGAAGCCAGACAGCATTACCTTGATTCCAAAACCAGAGACCCCACTAAAAAGGAGAACTACAGACCAATTTCCCTGATGAACATGGATGCAAAAATCCTCAACAAGATATTAGCCAACTGGCTCCAACAATACATTAAAAAAAATTATTCACATGACCAAGCAGGATTTATACCTAGGACGCAGGGCTGGTTCAATATCCGCAAAACAATTAACGTGATTCATCACATCAATAAAAGAAAGGACAAGAACCATATAATCTTCTCAATAGATGCAGAGAAAGCATTTGACAAAATACAGTATCCTTTCTTGATAAAAATCCTCAAGAAACTAGGGGTAGAAGGAGGATACCTTGAGATCATAAAAGCCATATATGAATCACCCAACGCTAATATCATCCTCAATGGGGAAAAACTGAGAGCCTTCCCCCTAAGGTCAGGAACAAGACAGGGATGTCCACTCTCACCACTGTTATTCAACATAGTATCGGAAGTTTTAGCCTCTGCAATCAGACAACACAAAGAAATAAAAGGCATCCAAATCGGCCAGGAGGAGGTCAAACTTTCACTCTTCGCAGATGATATGATACTCTATATGGAAAACCCACAAGATTCCACCAAAAAACTGCTAGAATTGATCCATGAATTCAGCAAAGTTGCAGGATATAAAATCAACTCACAGAAATTGGTTGCGTTCCTATAAACCAACAATGAAGCGACAGAAAAAGGAATCAATCCCATTTATAGTTGCAACAAAAACCATAAAATAACTAGGAATAAATCTAACCAAAGAGGTGAAAAATCTATACGCTGAAAAGTATAGAAAGCTTATGAAAGAAACTGAAGAAGACATAAAAATGGAAAAAGATTCCATGCTCCTGGATAGGAAGAGCAAATATTGTTAAAATGTCGATACTACCCAAAGCAATCCACATAGTCAATGCAATCCCTATCAAAGTAACACCAGCATTCTTCACAGAGCTAGAGCAAATAATCCTAAAATTTGTATGGAACCAGACAAGACCCTGAATAGCCAACGCAATCTTGGAAAAGAAAACCAAAGCAGGAGGCATCACAATCCCGGACTTCAAGCTATACTATAAAGCTGCCATCATCAAGACAGTATGGTACTGGCACAAGAACAGACACTCAGATCAATGGAACAGAAAAAAGAACCCAGAAATGGACCCACGAATGTATGGCCAACTAATCTTTGACAAAGCAGGAAAGAATATCCAATGGAATAAAGACAGTCTCTTTAGCAAGTGGTGCTGGGAAAACTGGACAGTGACATGCGGAAGAATGAACCTGGACCACTTTCTTACACCATATACAAAAATAAGCTCAAAATGGATCAAAGACCTAAATGTAAGACAGGAAGCCATCAAGCTCCTTGAGGAGAAAGCAGGCAACAACCTCTTTGACCTTGGCTGCAGCAACTTCTTACTCAACACGTCTCCAGAGGCAAGGGAAACAAAAGCAAAAATGAACTATTGGGACCTCATCAAAATAAAAAGCTTCTGCACAGCAAAGGAAACAATCAGCAAAACTAAAAGGCAACTGACAGAATGGGAGAAGTTATTTGCAAATGGCATATCAGATAAAGAGGTAGTATCCAAAATCTAGAAAGAACTTCTCAAACTCAGCACCCAAAAATCAAATAATCCAGTGAAGAAATGGGCAAAAGGCATGAATAGACACTTCTCCAAAGAAGACATCCAGATGGCCAACCGACACATGAAAAAATGCTCAACGTCACTCATCATCAGGGAAATGCAACTCAAAGCCACAATGAGATACCACCTTACACCTGTCAGAATGGCTAACATGAACAACTCAGGCAACAACAGATGTTGGCAAGGCTGCGGAGAAAGAGGATCTCTTTTGCATTGTTGGTGGGAATGCAAGCTGGTGCAGCCACTCTGGAAAACAGTAACTACCTTTCGACCCAGCAATTGCACTATTAGGCATTTATCCATGGGATACAGGTGTGCTGTTTCGAAGGGACACATGCACCCCCATGTTTATAGCAGCACTATCAACAATAGCCAAAGTATGGAAAGAGCCCAAATGTCCATCGATGGATGAATGGATAAAGATGATGTGGTATATATATATAATGGAGTATTACTCGGCAATCAAAATGAACGAAATCTTGCCATTTGCAACTACGTGGATAGAACTGGAGGGTATTATGCTAAGTGACATTAGTCAGAAAAAGACAAAAATCATATGACTTTACTCATCTGAGGACTTTGAGAAACAAATGAACATAAGGGAAGGGAAACAAAAATAATATAAAAACAGGGAAAGGGACAAAACAGAAGAGACTCTTAAATATAGAAAACAAACAGAGGGTTGCTGGAGGGATCGTGGGAGTGGGGAATGAGCTAAATAGGTAAGGGGCATTAAGGAATTTACTTCTGAAATCATTGTTTCACTATATGCTAACTAATTTGGATGTAAATTTTAAAAAATAAAAAAATTAAATTAAAAAAATAAAAAAAATTGTAAAAAAATAAAAATAAAAAATTTTCCTGTTCCTTAGTTACTTGGCATATATCCCCAGGAACCTTATACACAGCTTGAACAATGGCTAAAAGACTAGAATAATCAAAAATGTAAAACAATCTACAGAAGACTCCATAGTGTTAAGATGTTAGTACTACCCAAAGTGACCTGCAGATTTAATGCAACCCCTTATCAAAGTCCCAATGGCATTGGCTTTTTTTTTTTTTTACAGAAATAGAAATACCCATCCTAAAAATTCATAGGAAATATCAAGGCTTCCTGAATACCCAAAACAATCTTGAAAAAGTACAAAGTTAGAGGTCTCATGGTTCCTGATTTAAAAACTTATTACAAAGTCACGGTAATAGAAACAGTGTGGAAATGGCATAAAGGCAGACATACAGAGTGATGGAATAGAACAGACAGCCTGGAAACAAACTTACATATATGGTCAAGTGATTTTTCACAAGGGTATCAAGAGCATTCAATCAGGGAAAAACAGTCTTTTCAACAAATGGTGTTGGGAAAACCAGATATCCACATGCAAAAGAATGAGATTGGACCCTTATTTTGTACAAGAATTGGTCAAAATGACCAATTGAGGTGGCTGAGTTGATTGAATGTCTGACTCTTGATGTCGGCTCAGGTCATGATCTCATGGTTTGTGAGATGGGGGCCAGCCCCTTGTCGGGCTCTGTGCTGACAGTGCAGAGCCTGGTTTGGATTCGCTCTCTCCCCCTCTCTCTACACCTCCCTCATTCATGCTTGCTCGCACACTCTCCCTCTCAAAAGAAATAAATTTTAAAAATTAAAAAAATGAATGAAAGATCTAAATGTAAGAACTAAAACTATACAACTCTTCAAGAAAACAAAAGAAAAGCCTCATGACATTGATTTGTTCATGGTTTCTTGGACATGACATTAAAACCCAGGGAACAAAAGCAAAAATAGATAAACTGGACTATATAAAAATAAAAAAGACTTCTGTGTATCAAAGGATACAATTAACAGAATGAAAAGGCCACATACAGAGTGGGAGAAAAATTAGCAAATCATATATCTGATAAGAGGTTAGTATCCAGAATATATAAATAACTCGTACAATTTAACAACAAGAAACCAAACAACCTGATTTGAAAATGGGCAAGGGATGTGAATCGACTTTTCTCCAAAGAAGATAATACAAATGGCCAACAAGAACATGAATGGATGCTCAACATCACTCATCTTTGGGAAAATGGAAACCCAAACCACAATCAGAAGTCACCTCATGCCCATAAGGATGGCTGCTATCAAAACCCCCAGAAAATAACAGGTGTTGGTGAAGATGTAGAGAAACTGGATCCCTTGCACACTTGCTGGTGGGAATGTAAAATGGTGCAGTGGCTATGGTAGGTGGCAAGTGACAGAATTACGACATGTTCCAGTAACTTCACTTCTGTATATATACAAAAGGAGTTGAAAGCAGAGTCTTGAAGAAGTATTTGTACATCCATGTTCATAGCATTATTTATAATAGCCAAAAAGCAGAAGCAACCCAAGTAACTACTGATGGATGAATGGATAAACAAAATATCTTTCAGCCTTAGAAAGGAAGGAAATTGTAACACATGCCACAACATGAATGAGCCTTGAGGATATTATGCTAAGTGAAATAGGCCAGCTACAAAAGGACAAGTATGTCTTATTCCACTTGTGAGAGGTCCCTAGAGTAGTCAAATTCAGAGACAGAAAGTAGAATTGTGGTTGCCAGGGGCTGAGGGGAGAGAGAAACAGGGAGTTGTTATTTCATGGGTGTAGAGTTTCCATTTTGCAGGATGAAAAGACTTCTTAAGAATGAATGCACAACAATTGAACTGTACAGTTCAATAAAATTCGTTAAGATGTTAACTTAAAAAAATTTTTTTTAAATGTTTATTTTTGAGAGAGACAGAGACAGAGTGTGAACAGGGGAGGGGCAGAGAGAGGGAGAGACAGAATCCGAAATAGGCTCCAGGCTCTGAGCTATCAGCCCAGAGCCCGACACAGGGCTTGAACTCACAACCCATGAGATCGTGACCTGAGCCGAAGTCGGATGCCCAACCGACTGAGCCACCCAGGCGCCCCAGATGTTAACTTTTATGTTATGTATGTTTTACCATGATTTAAAAAAAAAAAAAAAAGTAGAACAATCTTCCTAATTCCATTCTTTGAAAAAAGTAGTTGATTTATATTGAAGTTTGAGCTCTTAAAGTGGTTTGTTTTGTGAGAAAAAGCTCATTAGAACACTGGCTCTGAGTGCCTCCCCTGCCCCCCGCCCCATCAGGAACTACCTGGAACCACCCACTGCAGTCACAGACTCTGCCGCCCCGCCTTGATGGAGGCTCTGGAGGTGAGGGAAAGCCCTGCCCGATTCACAGCCCACTCTTGCCAAGTAGGCCAGGGCATTTGTTCTTTTACTCTGGTTGCAAGGAGGAAATGTAGGAGAAGGCGAGCAATTGCCTTTAAATATTCAGATACTAACTAAGGAAGTTCAGTCAAACAGGCTTAGAAGGTCAGACTAACCCCCAGGAGACACACAAGTACAATTCACTTTAATGAACGTCGCAGTGTTAGAGATGGATGGAGACAGGCCTCCAAATCTTTGTCCTACCAGCAGTTGTCACTTATCTTCCATCTGATTGTGGGCAAGTCATGTAACCTCTTTGAGCTTAATTCATCACCTTTAACATGAAGAAAATACCTCCTCTTTCTATCTTAAAAGATTCTTAATAATGTATGAAATGAAATATATATGAAAATATTTTAAAACTAGTCAAAAGAAAAATCTACATAAATATTAATTCTTGCAAGCTCTGGCGTCTTTGTTTAATAAATGGGGACAAGTGTCTCTCTCTTGCTTGGACTTAGAGGTGAATGTATGTAAAGCATGTTAGCACAGGAGTGAGCCCAGAGTGGGTTCAATAAATGAGAGTTATGATGGGTTTTTACTTACTGTTGTTCACCTGTAAGTGGCCCTGATCCACCCACTTCACTAAGAGAGGGTGGGAGTTGAGGAGGCTGGATGGTGGGAGGCTGGAGCATTTGGTACATTTGATTCTGCCTGTCCAGCATCAATTCCCTTGCTAGCCTCTAGGGGCATCCCTATTCTTTCTTGGGTGATATCCCTTCCCTTCTTCAGTCTGTGTGCTTCAGGTATGGTGCCTGTTCTTCCTTCTCCCTTCTCATCCCTGACCTGGTCCTCCAGGATGAATCAGGATATTCCCGGATATTTCATTATATGCCCTCCCATCTTCCCCTTGGCCACAGTGATTGGTTCAGTGATGGGCTCATGACCTAATCCAGGATAACGAAACACAACCCTGGGTCTTTTGCTGCACCCACTGGAAAAGAAAAACACTTTCTGTGAGATCACTTAGATGGTGAAATATAAGCCTAGAATTCAAGAGATTGAGAAAGTCACACCAATGACGAACAAATCTGAATACATGGATCCAACCAAGTGTGAACCACTCCTGGACATTTTTGTTAATTGAGCTGATAAATCCACCACCATCACCCAACCCACCCTCCTCTATTTTGTCATTTTGTGTTGAGCTTTTGCCATTTGTCACTAAAGGTTTGATTAACGTAATTAGGAGAGGGATAGACTTTGAATTTATCCCCCAACCTCAATGATATCCCTAATTGTCCTTCTGGGAAGATCCCCGTAACAACAGCTTACCCTACGTCCGAACTCTTCCCCTTGCTTCACTTCCTGGGGATAGCCATCAATCAGGAAGCCCTTGGTGTCACTGAGGCTGGCCAACATGGCCTCCTTCAGGAGCTCCAGAATGATGCGCTGGAGCAGAGAGAGAGAATGGTCAGCATCTGAGCTCTTTCACAGAACAATGCTAGAATCACCACCCACCTCCATCAGTCATCCCATTTAGGGAGGGAGAAAGGTTCAGATAAGATTAACAGCAGACAGCAATATACCATATTTCATCCATTCTTAATCTCACTTTCCCCCATTTTACTGCCTATGAAATTGATAGGTGTATTACAATCAGTCATAGTTTAAAAAGGTTTTTTTTTTTTTTTTTCTGGCTGGTATAGCTATATATGAGATAGCTTATTAGTTCTATTTTACTAGGGTATCTTAAAATAACAGCATTTTAGAATAAATGAAATTCATATGGCCATGAATTAGGGATAATGGAAGTTTAAAACTAAGCAAAACATGGTATAAAATGTGCTTCTCTGTTGATTTTTTTCCCAGTAAATATTCTAAAAATTTGACATCTACTGACTTGAGAAAACTTTCTATAAATATGAAGTAGCATTTTCTAGCAGTATCACTTTTTCTGTTAAAAATTTTGATTTAACCTGTGCTTCTGAAAATGAGAGGAGAGAGATACATGGAATCTTGGGACTGGATGTAGGAAAAATGTGACCAGCTGCCCAAATGGGGGGAATTCTCTGTTCTCTGGTTCCCTGGCATCCTCTGACTTTTGTTTGGGGCTTGGGGAATACACAGCCATCACAAGCGTGGTAAGAAACTATGCCTAGGTTCTAGTGAATTAACTCCTCATGAAGTTTATATTCTAGATAGAAAGATAGATAATACATAAAGAAATATATAATAAATAATCAGCTAGACAGAATTGTTAAGGACAAAATTAAAGTAAGGCAAAGAGATACAAAATTCTGGAGGTGCTATTTTAGATAAGGTAGTCAGGGAAGGCCTCTTTGATAAATTGGGATATTTAAGTAGGGATCTGGACAAAGTAAAGGAGCAAACTATATTAATATATCAAGTTGAGGAAACAGCAGTGCAAAGGCCCTGAGGCAGAAACAGCCTGGCCTGTGGGAAGAATAATGGTGAGGCCAGTGGCTGGGTGTAAAATGATGTTGGAGAGGTAGCTGGAGTCCAGAGTCACAGGAAGGACTCTGGATTTCATTCTAAGTGTGGTGGGGATCCACTGGAAGCTTCTGGGAAAGGGAATAACACAATTTGACAAACATTTTAAAGAAATCCGTCTGGCTGCTATGAAAAGAGTAAACTGGAGGGGGAAAAGAGTGGGGGCAAGGAGGTCTGCTAAGAGCCAACTGCAATGGTCTGTTTCCTTTCGTGAGAACCATGCTGGCTTCCAGGAGGGAAACAGACTGTAGCTCATTAAAGAGGAAGCATAAAGCTCTGTTAGCTAATAGGGACTGCATTGTACAAGCCCTAATTACAGAGCCTAGCATGGGAACTAGTAAGGCAAGGATGAATATTTTTTGATACCCATGGCATACAGCTTCCCAGAGATAGATGGTGATTTGAAAAGGAAAAAAGATACATAAAAGGGAAATTTTTTACTTAAACTATCTAAGGGAGATACCAAATTTCAAGATAGTGCTATCATACCTTCCAGAACTAGACCAAAACATTATTTCCTATTTTCCAGAGGATTCCAATTCTAGGCTTTGCAGCACCATGCAGCAAAGATTTTGAAGATTTTAACGCTAAAGTGGGGACCAGTCTTTTCTGGAAAATACGAGTTAGGCTAACAATCAGGGAGCTGGAAGAGTAACAAGGTAGGAGGAACCTGGGCCTGGACAACATGGTCTGACTGACAGGTCTCTGCTGTAGACCCACCACCTGCCTCTGGACTGTTACATCAGGGAGAAATAAAATGTAGCTGTTGGCGTGTGGGCTTCTTTTTTCCAGCAGCTTAGACTAGCTGCAACACTCCGAAATCCCTCGCCAGCCAGGAAAGGTAGCTGTCACTTACTGAGGGCACCAGGTCTCCACGTTCCATGATATCTCTGATCAATTTGCTTCTTTCAGATTCTGATGACAGCTCATTACGCAGGAGCTCACCAGTCGAGAGATGTGTAAATCCGTATTTTTCCACCAGCTTTTCACACTGTGTGCCTTTGCCAGAGCCTGGGCCACCTAGAAAAGAAGTCATGTATCAGACACCCATCCCAGGCCGCCATGGTGAACAAGCCTCAGCACTTCATTCACCAAGCATGTACTGAGTTCTTATGAGTTATAGGGAGTGGTGGACTACGGAGAATGGGATACAGTCCTTGCCCTCAAAGAGCCTGTTGTCCGGGGCAGGGGCAGGTGTTATCCACCAACAATAAGCAGTTACTATAGGTGATCTGGTGGGGAGAGTTCAGGCTGCTCTAGGGCACAGGGAGGGGTGCAAGACTCTGTTTTGGTAGAGATGAAGGAGAAGTTTCCTGGGGAACTGAATATGCTCATGTGCAAAACACTGACCATGGTGCCTGGTACAAAAGTGGGTGGGCAATAGATGCTAGCTATTAATTTTTAAAATACATTGTTTTCATTTTCAAACAATCCCAAATGTACAGGAGAGTTATCAGGAGAGAACAAAGAACTTTCTGAAACATTTGAGAATAAGTTGCCATTCTAATTGCTGTCTCATCACTACAGAACACTTCAGTTTCATTTCCTCTAAACAAGGAGCCAAGCATATCCTTCTACATTACTACCTCTTCAGAACCCATTCATATTTCAGTGGAATTGTTCCGATAATGTTCTTTGAAGTCAATGGGTCAAGTTCAGAATCATGCATTGCTTTTAGTTGTCATGCCCTTCTGGTCTCCTGTATGGAACAGATTTCTTCATGTTTCCTTGATACTTTTGAAGATTATATTTATTTTGTAGAATGTCCCTCAATATGATTTTCTTCCTGCTGTTTTCTGAATATTATTCTGAGTATCAGCCATATTCCTTTGATGAGCATTACACCTTCGACTCTTTTCCCTGCTTCCCCTGCCCCAAGTTCAACCAGTTGCTAAGTTGTAAGATTTACATCCAAAAATAATAGCTAACCTTTGCCAGGAGTTTACTGCACTCACTGTTCTTCGCATTTTAAAGATTTTATTTTATTTTATTTTGAGAGAGAGAGAGAGGGAGAGAGAGAGAACATGTGCACACCAGTGGGAGAGGGACAGAGGTGAGGGAAAGAGAGAGAATCTTAAGCAGGCTCCATGCTCAACACAGAGCCTGATGTGGGGTTTGATTCCATGACCGTGAGATCATGACCTGAGCCCAAATCAAGAGTCAGACACTTAACTGACTGAGCCACCCAGGTGCCCACTAAACATTTTATATGTATTAATTTAAAATAATCTTAGAAGGCAGGCACTATTATCCCCATTTTACATATGGGAAAGCAGAGACACAGAGACTAAACTCAACTACAATAAACCGCATGGCCAGTATGTACCAAGTCAAGGATGTGAAGCCTAGACTCTGGCTCTCAGAGGCGTTTTCCTCTTTTCTTCCCCGCTGACCACGCCTGCCTGTGGTATGAGCAGGTCCTTATGCTCTGGGACTATGGCAGTCATTCCGCCTCTGCATGGAGGAGAGGTGAGGCTCTGGAGTCTAGCAGACCTGCTAGAAAAAGACCTGCTATCCTGAAAAGCATGGGCACTTCCCAGCTCCACTGCATTCAATGGCTTCCCATTCTGCGCAGGACAAGATCCAAACTCCTTAGAGTAGTATTTCAGCCTTCAAGAATCTAGTTTAACCTCTCCAACTTTTTTTCTCCATTTCTTATCTTTGTCCAATACTGTTATGTCCAGCTGCATACTGTCTCTTCAACAAGACATACTTTTCCAGGCCACCATGCTTTGCTCTCCCAGGTCCTCAGCCTGGAACGCCCTTCCTTCCTCCTCTAACTATTGAGGTCCTCTTAGACCTGGATCAAATGCTTGCCCCTTCTGCCAGGAATTAGACCTCTCACCCTCACCTCTGTGGGAGTGAGTGGTTTAAATAGCACTTGGATGCCCTCGGCCTGTCCACCACTTGGTCTCCAGGTCCCTCACTAGGTCCCTAACCTTGCACACAGTAGGTACCCTGTAAGTGTCTGATGAACTGAAGTTTCATAGTAGGTGCTCTGTAAGTGCCTGATGAACTGAAGTTTTTCCTGATAGAGGTGATACTGAACATTAAAATGCAAAACACAACTGAGATGGTAAAGGTAGTGAGGATTTAGGACTTGTTTGGCAGTTTTCCTGGTCCACTTCTCTTCATCTTCAAAAACCCTTTCTCAGGACACTTGGCAACTTCCCTCTTGGGGGACCTTAGCTGTTGTTCCTTGCTAGTGAAAGGACCTTTCCTTCTCTCTCTTTTGCCTTTACAGAAAATAAAGGAAAGATCCATGTTTTCTATCTTCTGCTCACCTCATAGCTGCTGTAAGCCAAGTGGGGAGGGTTCAGACACCTCACAGCATTGTCATGGGTGTGCTAGATGTGACAGGAAAACAGCAATTACAGAGGCTCATAAAAATAATGTGGACCGCCAGAGTGGCCAAAATGAACAAATCAGGAGACTATAGATGCTGGAGAGGATGTGGAGAAATGGGAACCCTCTTGCACTGTTGGTGGGAATGCAAACTGGTACAGCCACTCTGCAAAACAGTGTGGAGGTTCCTCAGAAAATTAAAAATAGACCTACCCTATGACCCAGCAATAGCACTGCTAGGGATTTACCCAAGGGATACAGGAGCACTGATGCATAGGGCACTTGTACCCCAATGTTTACAGCAGCACTCTCAACAATAGCCAAATTGTGGAAAAAGCCTAAATGTCCATCAACTGATGAATGGATAAAGAAATTGTGGTTTATATACACAATGGAGTACTACGTGGCAATGAGAAAGAATGAAATATGGCCCTTTGTAGCAGCGTGGATGGAACTGGAGAGTGTGATGCTAAGTGAAATAAGCCATACAGAGAAAGACAGATACCATATGTTTTCACTCTTATGTGGATCCTGAGAAACTTAACAGAAACCCATGGTGGAGGGGAAGGAAAAAAAAATGAGGTTAGAGTGGGAGAGAGCCAAAACATAAGAGACTCTTAAAAACTGAGAACAAACAGAGGGTTGATGGGGGGTGGGAAGGAGGGAAGGGTAGGTGATGGGCATTGAATAGGGCATCTTTTGGGATGAGCACTGGGTGTTGTATGGAAACCAATTTGACAATAAATTTCATATATTAAAAAAAAAAAAATGTGGACCACTTAGCAGGAGCAGTCAGTCGCCAGCCAAGGCTACATTTGCTCTGAGCACTAGGATTCCTCTCCTGAGATCACAGAAACGGAGGGAGAGTGTGGCAACAAGAGATGGCCACTCAGACAAGAAGTGCTTCCAGATAGATGAGCGAGGAGGACAAGGGGCTGAGCTCCCACAGAAGCCTCCAGGGCTTCCGTGGCCGGATTTACTTAGAAACGCTTTTCCTGGGATGGCTGGAAGCCGGTCATGTGCAAAAGGTATTTTCGGACTCCGCTTGCAAGGCAAAAAATGCTGTGTTCTAGTGATTTTCTTCCTTCAGCATCCCACTAATATGACTATTACAGTTTTTGCTTCTCTAAAATATTATTTAATAAATTTTGACACAAAGGCAATTAAAAATCTTCAGCTTAAATTGACAACAGCTGTGTGTTCAGCAGCAGCCACTGCCCCAGTTAGGAGCCCTTTGTGGAACAACAGCTGCAAATTCTCAGCATTCTTTGGCCAAATGGTGCAGACACGGTGGAATTTTAAGTAATCTACACAATGCCTCGATTCTTCCCATGGCTCCGAACTGGAGAACAAAGTGATTTTTATCACTGCAGCAAAGGCACAAAAGCTGCTAGGAGAAATATGAATTTTCATACAATGTCACTTACAGGTCTTCGAGGCCTTAACTTACGACTTTTAAATAAAAAACAACGGGGTCTTGATATCATCCCTCCGGGATAATCTGTTATAAAAATCTCTTCAGGTGCCACATATCAGAACCAGTGGGCTGTGTTCTCTGGTGACAAGATGACTGACAGCAGACAAGGAGCTGTCACATTTCCTGTCATCTCCCTGACTTTTAGTGTATCATTACTCGAGGTTCACACCTCTGAGCTAACCCATGCACAACACCGTGTGGGGTCATCTCCGAAGAGTCTGCAATAGGAGGCTCCATTCTGAAGGGGTTGTCAACGCTTCACAAGAAAAAGGAGTTGAGACATCTTGATTCTCAACTTCCAATGTAATCGAACATTTTTTCCACATGAGGCTTACGGTGCTCGTTGTACAAGCGGAAATACTGTGAACTCTCACTTCACAGCTCAGTCCCATCTCCCCCTGCGGTCCTGACAGCACCACACAGCAGGGGGCCCGAGCAGAAGAGCAGCCACCCCGGGGGTGCGGGTCTGTATTCTCACTCAAGCTCTCTCTTTGGTCCCTGTTTTTCTTGGAGATGGACCGGAAACCCCTCCCCACGCCCGCCTGGGCCACTTCCACCCCCCCCCCCCCCCCAACACACACACTTTTTATCTCCTGGAGAAAGCCTCTCTTAGGAGGCACCTCCCACATTCATCAGCTCACTTCTCTTTTAAGAGATGACTCCTGGATTCATTGGCTGGATTCTGCAAGAGAAGACCCACCTCCAAAGCAAGTATCACAAGGGTGCTTGGCCTCAGGATGGGATGGCTAGGATGCTGTGCTGTAGCACATTCTGGGCTCCAAAAGAAAAGACTGAACAAATCATATGTCAGATTGAACTCCCAGTCCAAACAAATGCAAGCATGAAAGCTTCTAGTACACTTCTATTTATTATTATTATTAGAGAGAGAGAGAGGGGGCACAAGTGAGCGAGGGTGGAGAGACAGAAGGAGAGAGAAATCCACGAGGGGCAGAGAAAGAGAGAGAGAGAGAGGCAGGGCTCACCCGAAGCAGGGTGCTTGTGTTCACCTGAAGTGGGGTTTGAGCTCACCCAATGTGGGATTCGAACTCACAAACCGTGAGATCATGACCTGAGCCAAAGTCAGATGCTTAATCAACTGAGCCACTCAGGCACCCTACACTTTTATTTTTAAATATTTCAAATAGCAATGGCATACAGCAGTTAATAATGTCCTTTGTTGACATTTTACTGTGGGATGCCACCTGGAATTAAGCCTGTTACTACAGCTCTTCATTTGACTAACATCCAGGGGCAGCTAGTATAGGTCAGATGCTGTGCTAAGCTTTGAAAATAAAAAGACTCAGAGGCCCTGTCCTTTCCGTCAGAGACCTCGCTGTCTAATAATGGGAGGATGGCAAGTGGACCCGGCGTCACAGCTGTGAGGCAGGCGTATGAGCCGGGCCTCTAAACACTGTTGCACAAACACTGGGAGGGACTCCTGGCCCAGGCAGGAATTAATGAGCATGTGCGATTGCCTTCACTGACACAGGGGAAATGTGGAAAATGTGGACAAGAAGAGCATTACGGGTGAGCCTGGTATCTTCAGTACGGCAGTTTGGAGTGTGAGTGGGTCCTGCAGGGAATGGCAGGAGAGAAAGGAGAGTGATGCAGGGAAGGGCACAGGGCAGGCGAATCTGGCAGTAAGACCTGGCTCTGCCACTTACTAATTGTGTGGATACAAGTGAGTCTAAAATTCTCTGAGCCTTAGTTTCTTCATCTATAAAATGAAATTAGAGCAAACTCTCTGCCTCATTCTCCCTTAGAGCCTCCTTCCTCTTTCTCTCCCATACCTGACCAGTTGTCAAGCAACTTTGAAAAGTTGAATCTACATTTGAAAAGTCTCTGAAATCAGTCCCTTCGTCCCATATCTCATTAAAAACTTCCCTTGTTCCCATCTGCCAAAAAAACCTGGAGCTTGGTAAAGGCTACATGTAATAAGGGATGGTTACTCATCCTGCTAGTTCTTCCTGGGTGTCATCTGCATACTGAGGTTTGAATTAAATACAATCTAACAAGTTTGGGGATTAGCCATCACCTTGAGATGTCCAGACCACTTGCAGGTAATTAAGATATATATATTAGCATGTGTGTTTACACACACACACACACACACACACACACACACACACACACACAGGTATCTGGTTTAGAAAACTCACAGTTTGTTTTCTCTAAGGAGCAGCAGAGAGGATAGCATTCTTTGGGTTCTAATTTTCCGATTGTCATTAGCAAAGCTTTCCAGGCCTTAAGCCCATCCCACCCCAGCCTCAGCATTCTTTAAACGTCTTCATCACCAGTGACCAGCATTGCTGACTGAATTTTAGCTCCCTATTGATCTGGCGGAAACGGAGAGTTTCTTATCACTTGGGTCTATCCTTCTACTCTGCTCATGTCTTTCTGTCCCTTTTTCTTTCCCCTTGATCCACTTCTCAACTTGTTCTCTGCCTTCTTTGTGACCTCATTGAGTTGGTCCATTCTCTTTGGGCCTTTACCTTCACAGTCAGCTGGACACCAGGCCCTTTCTAGTAGCTATGAGTCCCTTGCCCCCATTGAATTCTGTTGTGGCTTCCATGAGAACCACCAACTAGTCTCTGCCCAACCCACCATTTGCTTCATTTGATCTACTCTGGGTTGCTTAAGACCATCAGAAAACCCAGCCAACTGGGTCATGCTATCTAACTTCATAATAGCTTCTAATGCTTCTGGGTAAATAGATTCCTCTTTTGCTGATACCAAATAGAATGTCCATGGATGGATTCTATTATTTCCCCATTGTCCTCAAATCTTCAAACACATTCTTCAAACATATTCTTACTCTTACAAGTATTTTTTTAAACATTTTTATTTATTATTGAGAGACAGAGCATGAGCATGGGAGGGGCAGAGAGAGGGGGAGACACAGAATCTGAAGCAGGCTCCAGGCTCTGAGCTGGCAGCACAGGGCCTGACACAGGGCTTGAACTCACAAACTGTGAGATCATGACCTGAGCCAAAGTGAGATGCTTAACTTATTGAGCCACCCAGGTGGTCTTCTTACAAGTATTTAAAAAAATATTTATTTATTTTTGAAGAGAGAGAAAGAGTGCAAGCAGGGGAGGGGCAGAGAGAGAGAGAGAGAGAGAGAGAGAGAGAGAGAGGAAGAGAGAATCCCAAGCAGGTTCCATGCTGTCAGCACAGAGCCTGATGTGGGGCTTGAACCCACGAACCTTGAGATCATGACCTGACCCAAAATCAAGAGTCAGATGCTTAACTGACTGAGCCATGCAGGAGCCCCTTCTTACAAGTATTTTTAACTCTCCTGTTCATTACAAAGGTGAAGGTTATCTTCTTTTCTTAACATTTTCAAAACATATCTTTTGTTCTCCATTCCTCCTTTCTTTTGTTTGGAAGACTATTTCATACAACTATTTAGCTGATGGCTAACTTCTCTGCTTTGGCTACCCATTTAGCACCTTGGCATTTTCCTTAACAGCACTTTTCACAGCATAATGATTCTCTCTCTCATCTATCTACCTGCCATTTATTTAAGCCTGTCTTCCATATTTGACTCTATGGTTCACAAACATGGGCTATGGGTATATTTTGCTCACTATGGTGCCCGAACACAATGCCTGAATCATAATAGACACTTCATAATCATGGCTGAAAGAACAAATTGTTTCTATTTATTTTTTATTTTATTTTAATCCCAGTATTGTTAACATAAAGTGTTATGTTAGTTTCAGGTGTACAATATAGTGATTCAACAATTCCACAAATCATCCAGTGCTTGTCATGACAAATGTACTCCTTAATCCCCATCGCCTATTTCACCCATCCCACCCCCAACATACACATAAATTATTTAATGATGAAAGGCTCCCCTCCTGCCTGCTCCAAGAACTTGCTCCTCTTTCCTGTCCACTGTAAATGTATTCCTCTCAGTTGGCACCATCTTGTCTCTCTTCTGTGTAACAATAGGCTCGTTTCTTCCCAATCCAAATGAAAATATTTCTACCATTGTCTGCATCCTCTAGTTATTTTTATATTCTTTCCTATTTTTTCAGTATCCTAAAACTGCCCGTTTCCATTTCCCTCTCTTTTACTGACTCCCTGTCCTCTTGCATACCACCCTTCAACTCTCGTCACTCTCTGAAGTTGACCTTTTATAGTTCAACAGTGATTGCATAATTGTCCTATCATTTAATGATCTTCCCCTAGTCTTTACTACTTTTGACCCTTTAGTAGCATTTAACACCATTGATAAACATCCTGAAATTCACTCTTCCCGTGGCCTCCAGGACACAAAGTTTGCCCACATTCTCTTCCTTCCTTCCTCTGCCAGGCTGAAGCTCACAGAAAGTAGAAAGTGCTTTATTTTTATTGGTATCTCCACAGAGCTTTGCATGGTATCACAGGCAATTGTGAAAGAGGGCCAATGACTAGGAGCCTTATGGTCCCATAAAAGTGACAACTCTATTTCCTTTCATGTAAAAGGAACACTGGACCAAAGGCCTCAACTTCCAGGTTTATATCTCATACCTTTACCTAGTCAGATGACTTTGACCAAGTCACTTACCCTCTTGGACTTCAACCTCGTTAATTACAAATTAGGGAACAGCACTTTTGTATTGTGATACTATTTTAACATCTTTGAAGATGGGTAGTCCTCACAGTTATAGCTTGTGAAGGTATCAAACATCTTTTGCAAATCAAACTATTCTGTTTTTATATAGTCCTCAGAATTGTTAAAAAAAATCTATTAGATTTCTATCCCTTGAAGTATTTCTTTCTCCCTAAGTGAAAATGTGCTCCGAGGTTGGGTTTAGGTTTTGTGACTGAGTGGTTCCTTTCACAGAAAAGCCATCATTCCATCAGATCATGAACTGACTGTGCCCTAGGAATGATCTCCAAACACTGTTGGCCTATGAGTCACTTTCAATATTCAGTATTCAGGATGAGCTGTATCACCATGCTGAGTTTCACCAGGCTGTTGCTGAGAACACTCTGTCTGACTAAAAGCAATTAAGAAAAATAGATCCTTATCCTCTAAGACAACATCTCTATTAGTTCTGAAATGCACTGCTGCTTCAGGCTATTTGGTGAATAGGATAAGATATGCCAGTGATAGGGTCAACTGCAGGTTATATGGAAGAACTTTACATGTGACTGTGAACTTCTTGATGGCAGGCACTGTGTCTTATGTATCAGTGCATGGTGTATAGGGGTAGTTGTTAGATTGGTGAATGAATGAATAAATTGATGGTAAACAATCTGAGAGTTTCAAGGAGAAGGAGGTAGCCCTGTACATGACATTAGGAGTTAGGAGACTTTGGTTCTAGGCCATTCCTGCATTGAACTAGCTGAGTGATCCTGGGAGATCTTGGGAGATTTTGCCTCTTTGAATGCTAGCTTCCTTGTCTTTGAATTGAAGAGTCTGGATTAAATTAATTTTTTTTTCTTTCTCTATGTGTGTTTTAATACTCCTCCTTAATATCCAAACTTCCTGTCCAAGGTGCTCCTCCCTGAGGAAGGATAATTTGCCCCCACTGTTTTGAACTTAAGAGTTCCCAAGTGTTTTGGCCAATGAAATGTGGAGAGAGGTGGATGTGCATCATATTTAGACAGAGGTTTTTATAGCCAGTACATGGTTTTCTATGTTTTTTGTTCCTTTTCCATGAAACTATCAATATTTCAGATAGTAGGGGTTACCAGAGTGAAGCCTAGTCAACTGCTGATGAACATGTAGCATTGGTCCAGAACAAGAACAAGAAGAGGAAGAGGAGAAAGAAGAAACATCTTTGTTGTTCTATACTACAGAGATTTTTAGTTGGGCTTAACAGCATAACCTCGCTTCTTCTGACTGATGCTTTCCCAAACTTGACTGTGTAGCAGAATCACCTAGGGTATTGAAAACATTCCTGTATCAGTAGGTCTGTGAACCACTGCGGTTGAAGCCTGGGAAATTATAGTTTTAGAAAGTTCTCCAGGGAAAGCATAAAGATATCTGCAACTTACTTTGAAATGTGTAAGAAAAAAAAAGACATTGATGGCTGGGCAAAGGGATGGCTAGAAGGACAGATATGTGATAGAACAAGTTACAGTAAAATGTTACTGGCAGAAATTAGGTGGTGGTTGTACAAGTGTTCACTGTAACATTCTTTCAGCTTTGTTGAATGTTTGAAATATTTTCATAATAAAACAAGATGATATTTAAAAAATTCCCCAGGTGATTCTGATGATTAACCCAATCTGGAATTTCTAGACTAGATAGTCTTGAAGGAAATTTGCTGTGAACTCCCCAGTGGTCGCTGCATTGACTCTTGGTTGATCTTTCCTTTAATATTTACAGTGAAATAATGCTGACATAATGGTTCTATTGTGAATGAAGCCTTGTTACAATCACTAATAAAAATCACTAATAAAAATCCTTGTCAATAGCAGGGCCAACCTCTCTCTTGCAGATGAAAGGAACTTTTGTTTTCTCAGCATCAAGACCGAGAGAACAGAAGGGGGACTGTGGCCTATTTTGTACCAATGAAATGGTTCAGAGACAGACATGTTTGAGAAGTCACTGCAGACTATTCAGATAAAGGTGTCTGGTTCACAGTGCTTTTGGCTTGATATTTGATCTAGTGGGTATCTGTTCCTTTCTTTTTTGATAGTTTTATTTATTTTTTATTATTGTCTTAATATATGAAATCTATTGTCAAATTGGTTTCCATACAACACCCAGTGCTCATCCCAAAAGATGCCCTTTTCGATACCCATCACTTACCCTCCCCCATCAACCCTCCCACCCCCATCAACCCTCAGTTTGTTCTCAGTTTTTAAGAGTCTCTTATGCTTTGGCTCTCTCTAGTGGGTATCTGTTCTATTAGTATTCTTTTTTAATGTTTAGGAATCACTACCTTGGTGCATGCTATTTCCTCTCACCCAAAACTTGAACCTTCCTTGTCTTGTCTCTTTGGAAGAGCTAGAGTCATTTAATCCTTATAATAGCTATTTGAAGTAAATGTTATTTATAACCTTATTGTACAGGTTAAAAATATTTGCCCAAGGTCCCCCTGTGCCTTGGTAACTGCTAAGCTCTACAGTCTCTCATATGTAAGGCCACTCTGGAAATCAGATAGACTTTGCTGTTCAGAAATACACCACACAGTGTTTAGTTAACCAGAAGCTAGGCTTCCATAATGGCCCCATAGGGTTGCCAGTTGACGTCCAGTTAATTATTGCATCAAACATGCTCACACTAAACCCCATCACTGTTTATCTAAAATTCAAATTTAACTAGTTGTTTTGTATTTTAATTTGTTAAAACTAGCAACCCTATCAGCCCCACCACTTATTAACCTGGAGACCTTACAGACATGATTTCATCTCTCTTGTGACAAGCTGAAAAGTCAATGATTCTGCCATTCACAGAATCTACCATAGGCACAGAAAGACGTGTGAAATGTCTAGTTAACACAAGACTCTGGAATTGGATGCCATGACTCTCATTCTTCCATAGAACTGGATGCCATGAATCTAGCTCTTACACAGAGACAAGACAAGGAAGGTTCAGGTCTTGGGTGAGAGGAAATGGCATGCACCAAGGTGATTCCTGTAAACGTTTTCACCACACGATGCTGTGAACTCCTATAGCTCTTAGTACAAACCAATTTCCATCCTAAACTCATATCCAACCTAATCCCATCTCTATCCCAACCACATCCCCATGCTTACACCAACTCCATTCCATCCCACCCCCATCTCCATCCCAGCCCCATATCCATTCTAACTCCATCTCCAAACAAAGACAGAGACAGGATTTCCAACCTGCTCATGAGAAAATACTACTAAAAAACTGGTCCTTTTCTTCTTCACCCAGAGGTCTCTAGGGCCTGTTGCAGACCTGACTCACCAAGCTTATAAACTAGAGCCTTCCAAAAGCTGTTTCAGTCAGGATTTTCGTATTTAGACTTCTAAATTCTGAGAATTCATTGTTCTAGAGTACTCTGCCTCTTCCAAATTCATCTTAAACTTATCAAGCCACCGTTTTTCCTCTTTTGCAGTCCACCTCACGCTGGGATCTTAGGCATGCATTAAGCGAATATAGTAGGTAATTTACAAACTCAGCCTCTCCTTTCTACATTTCCTTCTTTCTCTTTCCTTCTTTTAAAGAAAATGATTTTTCTCTGTCAAAGAAATATATGCTCCTTACTGAAGATTTAAATAATTCGGAAAAGCAAAAAGAAGAAAAGTCTCCCATAATCCTGATTCCCAAAGGTAACTGCCAGAAATACATTTTGTTTTATTTCTTTGCAGCTTTTTTTCTACTCGTGGTTTTCTGGTTCATTTTTCACTGGGAATCTGTCTCCGCTGACATTTCTCCTCTTTGGGCTTCTGTATTCTCATCTGAAAACAAGCTTGTTGGACTAGGTAAATTCCAAGGTCATTTCCAGCACTACCACTCCATGTTTTTGTCTTTGTCAGAGAATTCAGAGAATATTTGTACTTGCAGTCTATTTATGTACTATAAAAGGAAGTGAGGATATTTAAGACCGGTAGGGACGTTTGTGGTGGATGTTAGTTGGATTACATCTGGGGTTTTGTGTTCAATTTTGGACCAAATCACGGAAATTGGAAGTCTTATATGCTGTGATGGGAATATAAAATTGGTATAATCTTTCTGAAGGGCAATCTGGTAATATAAGTCAAAAGTCTTAAACTTTTTTATGTCAGTGGATTTATTGTAAGGGGAAAAATCACTGTTTAGTTACATAGATATTCTTTACAGAATTTTTAATGAAAGCAAAAAACTGGGGGAAAATGCATGACAATAGGAATAAACTGAATAAATTATAGTGATTCAAAGGAATAGTGTACGTGGTCATTAAAATGATGTATTGAAAGAAGACAGATACAAATACATACAGAATGATTCCATTTATATAAAACTCAAAAATATCTATGGTATTCCTCGCAGGGGGAAGTGAATAGAAGGGGGGCAAGGAGCATTCCGGGATGTTGGTAATGTTCGATTTCTTGATCTGCATGTGGATAAGATGAATGTGTCCAATCAGGGAAAATTTATCAAGCTAAACACTCATGATTTGAGTGCTTTCCTGTTTTTCTGTTTCAGTTCAATTGCAAGAAAACTTTAAGATACAACATTGTAGGGGTGCCTGGGTGGGTCAGTCGGTGAAGCGTCCGACTTCGGCTCAGGTCGTGATCTCACGGTCCGTGAGTTCGAGCCCCGCGTCGGACTCTGTGCTGACAGCTCAGAACCTGGAGCTTGCCTCTGATTCTGTGTCTCCCTCTCTCTCTGACCCTTCCCCCGTTCATGCTCTGTCTCTCTCTGTCTCAAAAATAAATAAACGTTAAAAAAAAATTAAAAAAAAAAAAGATACAACATTGTATATTCAGCTCTACAATCTTGGAAAGGCCCTTAAGATATTTTGTTAAGTATAAAAAGTAGGTTTTAGAGTTGCATGATCTAATTTTGATGAAAAATATATATTTTAAAAATACATACATAGAAAAACATTAAGAGGGATATAAATCAAAATCTTAATAACACTCATTGTTAAGCTTTGGGATTTTGGGTGATTTGTCATTGCTAATACATGTTTTCTAGAATAAAGACATATTATTTTTTATAAATAAATATAAAGTCCTTAAATTAAAAAAATTCTAGTAATCTGTTTTGGGAGAGATTTTGGCTGCAGGTATCCTAACAGAAGAGAGGGAGTGGGAAATGATGAAAGTAGAGCAAGTTCATCAAGGGCAGTTTTTTCCTTCTGGTGCTTCCTGTCTGTTCACCAGCCCTGGACTCATCCTTGGTCAATATCACATTATTTCTCAGCATCCAGGGCTTCCATGGTTTGGTCCATCTTCTTCCTGTTCCTGGGCCATGAAGGGCATATTCCTACGACTGTAATTTGTTCCCTACTCAAAATCTCCCATTTTGGGATCCCTCTCTCTTCAGCCTTCTCTCAAGCCTAGGGGATCCCATCCATTCTCTGAGGCTCTCCTTGGTTCTCAGCTTCCCCAAGAAGGGGCTCCCATCCATTCAGCCATTGTGCTTTCTTTGTCTTCTAATCCCTGCTAATACTGACTAAATAGTTCCTTTGTCAGTTAACTGTACACTGTCTTGTATTAGTTCTAAAGTTTTTATAAGCATCAATTCTTGCTTCGTCAAATAGGTTATAATCCCCTTGAGGGATGGGAACATTAAAAATTAAAAAAAAATCCTCCTTTTCTTGCTTTCCTTTTCTTGCATCTTCAATGACAGTTTAACAAATCAACTCTAGTCTATATTCCCTTCTTTGAATGATGGTAAAACTCATAATCAGTACCATCAAGGTCAATGATTTTCTAGCTATTTGTTTCGTATTTTGTTTCCTGGCATCTATGCCAGTTACCTGGTGGTGGACTGGAACTTGATTCTGATATGGAAGCTACATGCTACCTTACTCAGCAAAATTTACCAAAGGCATGAATTTTTTTATTTTGTTTTTGTGGGAAAGGGCCAGGAAGACATTCTAAAGACTCCATATTGATTTTTCAGGACCCATCCAGAGGAAGAGTCTTTTAGTTATGGTTGGTTCTTAAAAATGGCCAAGCCCTGTCATTTTACTTGAAAACTCTGCTGTTATCATTATGACTCTGAGATGGTTATTGGTAGAAGACAAGTTAACACATTTACTTCTCTGACAATGAAGTCTTTATATCTTCCATTCCATTTCAATCCATTCATTCATTTTTTCTAAAGATATGTATCAAATGCCCACTAAGTGCCAGGTATCCTGATAGGTGCTACAGAAAGAAGAAAAAAAAAAGAAAAAGAAAAGAAAGGGCATGGTCTCTGTCTTCTAGGAAATTTAGTAAAAACTATTCTCCAATCAATGGCCATCACTGCTTTCAAGAAAGTGGTCAGTGGAAGGGGTCTCCAGGAGTAGACTCTAGGAGACTTTTGGCTGGACTCAGCCAGGTTTCTCACTTCTTAATATTCTCTTACTCTCTCAACAACAAATGTTGGAATGAGAGGCTGTCTCAGAGCTTGCCTCAATGGGTCCACCCAGACCAAGTTGAGGGTTTCCAAGAAAAATAAGACTGTGTTCTACTTGGGGCTCTGTCCATGCCAGCTTTCCATGCTTTTACTATAAGAGTTAGTCAATTCAGGGAAATATGCAATTGGACCCAATAAGTTCCTTCCACTTTAAACTGAGGTCACTTGGCTGGCATGGATGGGCAGGTGTGTGGCATTGACATGGTGATCCATTTTCTGGTAGAAGGCATTCCTCAAAGCAAAGTAGAACCATGAGGAACACTGCCTTCAGAGGCAGTGCCACAGACAATATGAAAAAAAAATCAACTGGGTCACAGGACTATGTCCTGTTAACACAAAACAGCTCCACTCAGTTATAAGAGGAGAGAGTCTTTCATTGCCATGACCACCTAATGGTTGGTTTAAATATGTTTCATTTACAACTATAAAGATGCTCTGAGACTCTTGGTTCTCGAGTCTAGAGCAAAATGAGAGGGAAATACTTTGGGAATGTTACATTTGGAAAAGCCAAAACAGTTACTGCCCCTTTAATCACTGGCTTGTTATTCTGCTTTATGCCTCAAGGCTAAATACAGCATCCTACAGTAAAATCTGTGTTGTGTTGTAACCAACTGCAAGAAGGTGTCTACAAGAGGAAATGGCAGTCAAAAGGCAGGTGTAAGCCCAAGGCCTAAGAGATACTTTCCCACTTCAACTTGTCTTGATCCCAGCCAACCACAGTTGCTCCAGGTAAAACACTGCATAACAGGTCAATCCCTTAAGGGAATGTATAATTTTAACAAGTGACACCAGAAACAGATAGATGAACACCCAACCTTTTAACCTGTCATGCATCCCCATCCTGGAGGTATCCTTTCCTCATTCCAAGGCACTTCTGATCCTATCCTACCTGTCCCCCCTCCTTTCTCAGGATCCTCTCTTTTTTATTGGCTGTCTCTCCTCACTAACCATATAATAGTTGTAGTAATAGTTAATGCTTGTTGAATATATACTAGGAGCGCTGTGACATGTGTTAACTCATTTCATCCTCACATCAACACTATGACCTAGATAAAATCATTACTTCCACATGACAGGTGAGAAAACTGAGGAAGAGTGGGTGTAAGAGTGTTGCCCAAGGTCAGAGTGGAGCTGGCATGTAAACTCAAGTAGGTCACACACTTATCTAGATGGTTTACTGCCTCTCTCTATATATACAAATATGTTTGACTCTCTCATACCCACTTTTGACCTTTCCCTTAGTTACTGCCCTAAGTCTTTGCTTTCTCTCAGAGTCAAATTTCTCGCAAGTATAGTCTAAATGTATCCTCACTTCCTCACCTCCCATTTGCCCCTCAGCCAGCTGGCTTTACTCCTTTCTGTTCCACTGGAACTGCTCTCACCAAAGTCACCAGTAATTCTGCGGTTGCCAAACCTAACAGACAGTTCTCATTGTTTTTTACTTAACTTTTCTGAAATGGAAACTCTCTCCTCCCTTGCTTTCTGTGACACCATTTGCTCTTGATATTCTGCTTTCCTTGCTGTTCTCTCCTCCTTTGGCTCTGGCACAGGTGTTTCCCAGACTCCTGGTCTCAGCCTTCCTCCATGCTCACTGTCCCTAAGCTCCCTGGCTGATCCCTTGCACATGCGTGGTTTCACTGCCATTGATATCCTGGTGAATTCTACATCTGTGTCTACAGCCACAACTTGTTATTTTGGGTACTGGATTTCAAAACCCTCTTGTTTAATGACGTTAACTGATGGATGTCTCAGCATCTCAAATTTTTTTTTTCTAGCATTTCTATCTTAAACTGTGTGAACACATTTCATCACTTTCTCAAAACCCATTTCTTCTCCACATTCCTTATATCCTTGAATGATCACCTGGTCATCTAAACTAGCCACTTCTTTAAAAAATTTTTTTTTAACATTTATTTTTTGATAGAGAGAGAGAGAGAGAGAGAGCACGCGCGAGGGGCAGAGAGAGAGATAGGGAGACACAGAATTCGCAGCAGGCTCCAGGCTCTGAGCTGTCAGCACAGAGCCTGATGCAGGGCTCAAACCCATGAGCCCTGAGATCATGGCCGGAGCCAAAGCTGGACACCTAACCAATTGAGCCACCCAGGAGCCCCTGAACTAGCCATTTCCGAGTCATGCTAGTTTTCTTCTTGTTCACCCGAACAAAATGGATCTTTATGTCCTGTTGATTCTATTTCCTAAGACCTTTTGGATCTGTTTCTTCTTTTCCACTTCAACTGATTCCTTGTTCCTCACCTGCATGACCATCCATCTGACCTCCTAGCTGGCCTCCCTGCTGCAGCCTAGGCTCCCTCTCACTGCTTCCAGAGTGTGTTTTCTGAAATCCAAATTTGGTGACATGTGACAGAATAAAAGCCTTGACAGCTCCCCATTGCTACAGGCTGAAGTTTATATTTGTTAGCCTTGTGTTCTCAGCCTTTCATGCCCTGGACCCTGA